>NW_028221697.1:0-62511 GCF_014529385.1 Adiantum capillus-veneris
ATCTTTCCAAAAGATTAAGGATGCTATCTCTATCTCACAGCAAAGGCAAAAGGCTACTGCTGCTGACAAGCACAGAAGAGCCCAAGCCTTTAAAGAAAACGATTGGGTCTTGTTAAAGTTTCCTAAGGCTCGATTAAGGCACACTACGGGCAAGAATCCTACGGGCCACCAAAAGTACTATGCTAAACTAGCAAAAAGGTACTATGGTCCCTTCCAGATTCTTAGGCCAATCAATGAGATGGCCTATCAACTTAAGTTGCCCAATCATTGGCTCATACACAATGCTTTTCATGTGAGCCTCTTAAAGCCTTACAAAGGAGAGCCACCTCAAGAACCAACTATTGAAGACCCACCGGAGATCGAGGACCAGGAGGAGGTGCTGCAGCCCGAGTCCATTCTCCGACATGAAGACAAGGTATTAAGAGGCGGTAAGACTATCAGACGATATCTTATTAAGTTTAAGAATTATCCTTTTGAAGATGCTAGATGGATGCAAGGCATACAATTAAAGGATAACCTAAACCTTGTCAATGCTTACAATGCTTCCCAAGAGTAAGCAAATGTACAAAATGTTAAAAATAAACAAAATTTTTTTTTGTCTTATAAGACTCCCTTTTTCTTTATTTGTGCACAAAAATGAAGTAGTATGCATGCTTAGATCAAGTTTGCGGAGACGACGTCTCCCAAACACCAAGTAGAGCTTGTCACTCTACTATGGAAGACTGATAGGACTAATGTGCAGACATGCTTGCGGCAGCCTCAGGCTCTCAAGCGCCAAATGGACTAGTCATCCATTATGGAATGATGTCGTAGGGTAACATAGGGATCCTCTACCCGCTAAGAAAAGGACTCATGCGTATGCTTTATCTTCTCTACACCATAGTCGAGGACGACTATGATTTCAAGAGAGAGGTAATGTCATAATAATCAATATCTAATTCTCCTAAATGATTTTCTCATATTAAACTGATCATTTAAGGTGGGGAAGTGCCAAGGGAGAAAAAGCTAGAATATTGGTTAAGTTAGCAGACCGGCCACAGTAGGGATCCAAAGGAGGGAAAATAGGGATCCAAAGGGGGGGCCATCTGCAAAAGAGCCATGTGAAACAATGGGCTAAAAAGACCCTAAGGTTCAGCCCATTAAGACTTCCAAAATGCTAAGGTTCAAAATTCAAAGGTTGTGTCCAAAGGTCAACCCTAGGGAAAATTGGATGCTTAGTGTGTGCCCTAAAAGTCTTTGCATATCCCTACATGGGAGGGGGCGAGCCCCAAAGCTAGGGGATGAGAGAGAAAGCTACACACACACACACAGGCTCCCTTTACACAAAGGGAATGAGGGACACATGTCAGCTCCCTAGGCCAGATGCCCACAAGGTGTGCCCAATTCCTATTGGAAGACCCTTGAAGTGGACCAATGAGAATTAAGCTAGAGTAAATCTAGTTTAATTAATTTAAAAACATTTAATAAAAGAAACCAATAAGAATTAAGTGTCCTAGAAGACTATTGGGCAGTCTCCCAAGGGGTCCAATGAGCATTCAGGAGCCCCATGGCTTGCCTGATTCCTATTGGCCAGGAGGCAAAGGGGTCCAATGAGAGTTTAGTTTAATTATTTAATTACCTAAAGCTCTCACAAAAGGGGAAAGGGGGACACATGTCAGAAGGCTATCACTTATGCTGCTTAATCCCTATTGGCTTGACCTGGGGAGGTCCAATGAGGCAAAAGCCAGACTTACTTAGCAGCTAGGGCTCGCCCAAGAGAGGGGGGGGGCTGATTTTTGCTTGGCATTGACACACACACTCTCACACTTGACCATGTGTGAAGGGAAAATACTCTATCTCCTCCCAAGCTTTAATGGAGAGCTCATCACCTACTCCAAGCTTGTGAGATAGAAGCCTACAACAACACTCTCTTGGCATGTGGATGCAAATCCAACCAAGAGCCAAGCTTCAATGCATGCTCATCTTCTCTACCAAGCTAATTACTAAGCTAAGCTATGCTAATATGAGTGATTATGTGAGGAGATGTACTTCTTTCTCGTAAGATACTTCTTTTTCCTCTCAATCTACTCTCATACCCTGCTAGCTCTCACCATCTTCGAAGGTGTGTGAGGTCTTGGGTCTGAGAACGGGGATAATTCAAGTTGTGTTTGATTAAGTGTTTTGCTTGGTGTATGAAGCTTCCATCTTCATTGCACTAGCTAGTCTTGAAGGAACACAAAGAATTGTATTGTACAATGTCTCTCTTGATGGGAGAAACCATAATACAAAGCCTTTTGGAGGGGGACCGGCTCCATGCAAATCCGGTCCTCAACTGTTGTCAATAGCTTAATTGCTCTCTCTTTTGAAAGTATTGTCGATGCTATCTAACTAGGTGTTATGCTTTTTGTTGCTCTCTCCACCCAAGCACTCTTGTAATTCTCATTAGGAATCAACTCTAATGAAATGCCCACTATGTTCATGCTAAATTCCGCTACACAAAAGATTTTAGGCCATTAAATGTTACAAGTTGAGAGGTGTTTTTTCACAGAATCATTGTAGTGGCCAGCCTTGGAAGATATATAATAAGCTTGTATTCTTGAAGGATTTGAAATTTTTTTGGAAGAACTACAGCTTTGGGCCCCAAAAAAATCTAGTTAGTATGCACAAAGTGTTCTAGAACCATGAAGGAAGTTGGATTGTTACTCATAAGATAGAGGACAAGACCAAAGAAAAGCGGCAAAACTTCTTGATAGATACTTTGAGTAGCTGGCTGTTCCTATGGCTACAATTAGAGGATCGTGCAGCGTATACAACTGAAAATGCGTTTGATACTACCCCAGATTTGTTTCCACAAGAAGTGATCAAGAAGCTGGAATAAAAAATGCAAAAGCGCAATGAGGCCTAGCGTAGGGAAGCCTTGCGTTAGGAGACAAAGGGAGGCTGATGAAGAAGCTGAAAGACATACGAGAGAGAGGCTACACAGGGGAAATTATAGAAGCAGCAGCAAGAAGAAGAAGAAAGAGATTTATAAGAACCAAAAGCTCAACAAGAAGAAGAAAGAGAGCAAGTCCCAAAAGCTCAGCAAACAAAGAAGCAAATGGACACTAGGCAAAAGCAAGTGTACAAGCGCGCTAAACCACGATCTTATTCATAGTAGGAGGCTCTCTGCAGTTTTGTAACATTATGAGGGAAATTTGTAAATTGCCTTTCCAAGTGTTTGTAACTATTCCGACATTCACTTCAAATAGTAATGATCAGATCCTTTACTATTCGTTTTTTGAAGACAATTCTATGTGTACTGTTGGCATTCTTTTTTGTCTTGTAAACATTGAAATTTTATACATTCTCGTTGGAAACTAGCAAAGGTATGCTAATTAGCATAATATTTATGCTAGCTAGCAAACTATTTATGCTAATTAGCATACCCATAGTAGCTAATTAGAATACATTCTAATTAGCATACTGCACGTTTTTGTTTGTGCTAACTTCCACTAACAGCATACCATAGTATGCTAATTCGCATATACGGTATACAGGAAGCTGCCATGTTTTCTCCTTGAAACCAGTAAATGGTATGCTAATTAGCATACTGTCTATGCCAACTGGCATAAGTAGTATGCTTATTAGCATATTGTCTATGCCAACTGGCATAAACAGTATGTTAATTATCATACATGATATGCTAATTAGAATTCCTTCAATTAGCATACTGTGGATTTTTATTTTTGCTAACTTCCACTCGCAGCATAGTATGCTAATTAGCAAACACAATATATAGAAAGCTACCATCCCTTCTTGAAACTAGCATACAATATGCTAATTAGCATACACAGTATACAGAGAGCTGTTATCTCTTCTCCTTAAAACCAACAAAGGTATGCTAATTAGCATACTATCTATGCCTACTGGCATATACACTATGCTAATTAGCATACCTTCAATTGTCATACTGTACATTTTTGTTTGTGCTAACTTACACTCAATATAGTATGATAATTAGCATACATAGTATACAGAAAGCTGCCATCCCTTCTCTCTGAAACCAGCAAAACTATGCTAATTAGCATACTATTTATGTCAGTTAACTATGCTAATTAGCATACCCACAGAATGCCAAGTGGCACAAACAGTATGCTAATTAGCATACACAGGATGCAGAGACCTGTCATATCTTCTCTTTGAAACCAAAAAAGATATGCTTATTAGCATATTGTTTATGCCAATTAGATTTAAGTGTATGCTAATTAGCATACATAGTATGCTAAATAGCATACTGTGCATTTTTGTTTGTGCTAACCTTCACTCACAATATAGTATGCTAATTAGAACACACGGTATACATAAATTTGTCATCTCTTCTCCTTAAAATCAGCAAAGGTATGCTAGTTAGCATATTGTTTATGTCAACTGGCATAAACAGTATGATAAACCAGCAAAGGCATGCTAATTAGCTTACACAATATACAAAAAGCTGCCATGTCTTCTCTCCTAAACCAGCAAGGGTATGCTAATTAGCATACTGTTTATGCTAGTTGGCATAAACAGTATGCTAATTAGCATTCCACTCACAACATAGTATACTAATCAGCATACACAATATACAGAAAGCTGCCATATCTTCTTCTTGAAAACTAGAAAAGTTATGCTAATTAGAATATTGTTTATGCTAACTAGCATATATACATTTATGCTAATCAACATAAACAATATGCTAATTAGCATTAGCATACACAATATACAAGAAGCTGACATCTCTTCTCCTTAAAAACCAGTAAAAGGTATGCTAATTAGCACATTGCTTATGCTAACTAGCATAAACAGTATGCTAATTAGCATACCATTTATTCTAACTAGCATACCCACAAAACACAATTAGCATACCTTCTTATTATCATACTGTGCAAGCCACTGGCCTTCTTTGTACACATCTTTCCAAACCCTGATGTCTTTCTTATAAGCTGGGTGTGCCTTCTTTTACAAATTCCATTTATATTTGTGGGCTACCTGCCCAAACCATATAGAGTCCTGCTGAAAAAAGTGTAAATTGTAAGACACAAAAGGAGGCAGACTTTGAGCTTGTTTGATCACCTCTCTAGAGTTCTACATTTTCTTGATGAGCTCATATCCTCTAGGTTTAATGAGATAGATTGTAAAAATGATCTATCTTAAATTGAGACCCCTCTGTGATAGACACCAAAGCCATGTATACACAAAGCACACAAGAGACACAAGAGACAGAAGATACCCAAGTGTTTGATAAAACTGCATTATCTTCGAGCAAGAAGTATATTCAAGATGAAGTGATTACAACTTAAAAGTTGAAGGGCATGCTATTATAGATTGCTTCATAGCTTTCTGGGTTGATTGTGTAGACCTTCCATCTCCTTGGGATGTGCTCCATGGGTATTTTGATACATCGTACTAGATGTGAAAGTGCGTGGACGATGGACGCTTGTGTTCTAGCTTGAATGTGTATGCATCCAATTGCTTGTAATATAGACCTTGCACAACATATGAACCTCTATCAATTGCATTGCCCCACTCATTGAGGTACCCTTTCTCCAACTTCTCCTTTGCTGCAACACACTTGACCAAGTAGAAATCCACATCCTCGACGATGGTCGAAGCATCTGGATTTATAGAAAATGTGTCGCCAGTACATAGAGTGCTACTCAACACATCATGATGACCTTCATACGTGAAGTCATCGTAGGTGGCTGCTTAATATGACGGCTTAGAATCTCACACATCCTCATTAGGTAATGGCAGTAGAGTATGATAATCCCAAGGATGCACGTGAGCTTTATTGACACATCGATTCCATCTTACATGCATGCATGCATCACAAAAGCATGCCAAGGCTCTTGTTGCAAGGGAAGTTGGATCCCTAGGGTTGTGACCACGAAAAGCATGCAGAGAGCAAGTTTTTGCCACAATTGCACAATTCCACTTCATCTCCCTATTCACTTCCCCCTCTTTAACCTCCCAGAACACATGGGCACATTCCCATTATTTTGAAGGATAGTGTGAAGGTGCTCCCTGCAACATGTTGGCTTGGAAATAAGCAACCACATCAGTTGCACACTGCAAAATAGCTCCATTAGGTTTTAGTTGTTCATGGGTCAAGGTTCTTTTCACAATTGCTCCTCCACCATCATGCTGTCCCTTTCCATGCCCTTATCCAAAGAAGAACCAGCTCATCCCCATCTCTGTGAGTCCACCATATCTTGCAACGAAGTAAAAAGGCCTAGCTCCCTTGAACTGCTAAGCCACACCATCAGACCACACCCAATGTTGCTTAGGATTGACACCCTCTTTTTGTAACCGATCACCGTGTAGCATGAAGCAGTGTTGCATGAACAACATGTCATGCACCTTGTCATCTGATATGAATAAGTGGATGGTTTTCACTACCTCCCCTGCCCTGTAGTAGTACATTATGTGTACAAAAATGGTTACTTGACTAGAGTGCCAATGCATTGACTGAATCTCATTTTGTTCCTTGAAGGCATATTCTCTGCAAAATCAACAATGCCATCAAGACACATAGTTATGAGTGATAAAGATCTCCAACTTGGTCTTCAAGAGTTGAAGAAACTCCCGGCACTGCATTTCTTTGTGCAGAAGATCTTTTCTTTTGTTACTATTTCCCTGCTTGTCTTGATCTTGTACATATGCAAATACTTTCACATTAATACTATTACCTGGCTTTGTTGTCTGCAAGCAGCATAATTCCAACCTATTCACTCCACATGTCAAACACTCTTCCATCAGGCATTCCCTTCTATGGAAAACTGCATCTGTGGGCTTTGGACAGAGAACAGACTCCTACATATGTGTGACACCTTTGAACGTGTGATGTAAAGCCAAGAAGCCCTTGCTAATGTTCTCACCTAGGGCACAGATATTGCATATACAATCACTACCTTCTCTATGCAGCCCAAAAGCACAAGAGCGCATGTGGTTCAGTGTGTCCTTCAAAAAGGACATTTGCACATGGTATTCGCAACAGCATGTGTATCTATCCTTCAACCGCCCACAAAATAATGGATTCAGCATCTCAAAAATTCTCATGCCAATATTGCAATCTGGATGTTTTTCCTTAAATATACAAAAGAACTCAACCTGAAACATCCAAATGATGATTAGTATTTGGATTGCTAACTAGGACATCCAACATTTTCAAGAAAACAAATCATAGTGTTAAGTAGCACAATCAACATCCTAATGTGCATGAAACAACATATGTTAACTATAATAAAGAGTGTTAATTAGCATATATCTTGTGTTTACTAGGTAACTATGTATGCTAGGTAGAGCACAAGGCATGCTAACTAGCACATACCATATGCTAACTAGCATACTCATTAGGACACCCATCATGCTGTTGAGCATACTAGGTGTTAATCAGCAAAAGTTATGTTAATTAGTATACATCTTGTGCTGACTAGCTAACTCTGTATGCTAGTTAGAACATGAGGCATGCTAACTAGCATACTCCATATGCCAATTATCATACTCCATATGCTATCTAGCATACCCAACCCAAATACTAGTTCTAACTAGCATAACCACTGTCTTAAATAGCATACCCATCATGCTAGTGAGCATACTAGGTGTTAACTAGCATAAGTGGTGTTAAATAGCATAACTGGTGTTAACTTTCATACTTTTTTGACCAACTAACACTGCATGCTATTTAGAACTCAAGGCCTGGTAACTAGCATAATCCATATGCTACCTAGCTTTCCATGTGCTAACTAGCATAACCACTTTCTGTTAGACATCGTACTTATCATGCAATTGAACATACTAGGTATGTTAACTAGCATACCAGGTATGTTAATTAGCATACATATTGTGTTAACCAACTAGCTCTGTATGCTATTTAGAACCGAAGGCATGCTAACTAGCATACTTCATATGCTAACTAGTACAGTCCATATGCTAACTAGCACTATCCATATGCTAATTAGCACAATCCATATGCTAACTATCATACTCACTATGCTAACTAGTATACGCATTAGGACACCCATCATGCTATTGAGCATACTCGATGCTATCTAGAATAAATGATGTTAATTAGCATACATCTTGTGCTAGCTAGCTAAGTGAGTATACTAGGTAGAACACAAGGCATGCTAACTAGCATACTCCATATGCTAACTAGCATACCCATCCCAGTTGCTAGTTCTAAGTAGCATAACCCTTGTCTTAAATAGCATACCCATCATGCTAGTGAGCATACTAGGTGTTAACTTGCATATCTTTTGTGTTGACCAACTAGCTCTATATGCTATTTAGAACTCAACGCCTACTAACTAGCATACTCTATATGCTACCTAGCAAACTCCATATGATAACTAGCATAATCACTTTCTGTTAGACATCGTACTTATCATGCAATTGAGCATACTAGGTATGTGAACTAGCATACCAGCTATGTTAATTAGCATACTTATTATGTTAACCAACTAGCTATGTATTCTATTTAGAACCCAAGGCATGCTAACTAGCATACTCCATATGCTAACTAGCACAGATATGCTAATTAGCAAAAGTCTACTGGTTAGTATGCTATTGATCAGCATATACAAGTTACTATACACTAGAGATGCAATGCATAAAATACGTAAGTTATGGTACAAGCATTTGATTGATCACCTAAGGCTTGTCTAGGAGGTGCACAGGGTGTTCTACGTACCTTTTCCTCCCCATCCTCTTTTGACAAACATCCTTCTTGTTTGGTGAAACGCGAGTCTCCACTTTCCAAAATGATTCCTTAATTTCATTTGTGATAGGGCTATGACGGTGCTGCTTGTGACATGCAGCCAATGAAAACAATCGACCATCAACATCAGGCTTCACCTGTCGTGATCTTGCCTTGTGCAAGGTGCGACGATTGACATTTAGGACCCTGGCAATTTTTGCAATAGGCATGTTTTCCTTTGAATTCAACATCATCTACAATGCTGCATTCTTTAAACAAAAACTACTCATTGGAACTTGGTTGCTTGACGGTAGACAGTGGAGACAATTGTGGTTTGTGCAGCAACCTCCTCCTTGAAAGACTCATCCTGGATCGCCCGAACATGCAGCTGTCAAGCAACAAGATTCCAGATTTCCCACTTTCTCCTGTACTAAAACCTTCAGTGCTACTCTTGAAAGCTCTCACAATCTTGGAGGAGATTTTCTTTTTCTCCTCATCATTGAGGGCATGATGTTGTCGCTCAAATCTCATTTGTTTCTATTCCCGTTGTTTCCTCTTTCTTACTCTCTCATATTCCCTGATTACAGAAAGAGTTGGATCTTGGTAGTTGTAATTCATTGCCTGTAGTGGCTCTCTTCTGCTTTTTCCTAATGCTTTTTCCTAAGAACTATAGACGTGCATAATATGCTACTTACTTAAAATCATTTAAATGTATAGTTGTCAACACTAGATGTTGTAATACACACATACTATGAGCAAATGCCCTCACAAAACTATAGATGTGACCAAAAAAACAATTGAATTCATTTGGAGTGGGTGGGATACACATAAGATTTGCTTACCATCACATTACAGTATGGCTCCATTTCCAGCATTGGAGCTAGTGGCAATAATGTTGGCTGCTGGTTCTCCATATTTGTAGGTCTATGTCGAAGCATGATAACGAGATTAGCTTTGACAACTCATCTCTGAGGCAGGATGCCTAACGCAAGGAACAAACGAGAGAGAGAGAGAGAGAGAGAGAGAGAGAGAGAGAGAGAGAGAGAGAGAGAGAGAGAGAGAGAGAGAGAGAGAGAGAGAGAGAGAGAGAGAGAGAGAGAGAGAGAGAGAGAGAGAGAGAGAGAGAGACTCAGCAAACCGCCTGCTAGTCTGACACACACACACACACACACATACACACACACACACACACAGGAGAGAGAGAGAGACTCCCCATGTCGTCTTCAGTAATTGAAAACAGAAGCATATCAGAAGAGAAAATAATTTTTTTATGGAACATTTGAAATTCAAAGGACTTGCCTATCTGTTTTTAGTATATGCTAACAAGCACAAGTAACTAGCACTGTCCTAGACAACATATTCAGTGACACAATAACATGCTTCTACCCAATTAGGAGTGCACTGGTCGAATTCCGCTGTCAGATGTCTATCAGGTACATGGATCGTGATCCATGTTGGGAAGCATCTGGTCATGATTTTTGGTTATGCTAGTTCCCTGCTTCTATTTGATCCCAATTCTCTTCCCTTTTTGAATTTGGATGAGTAAAAGTTCATTTTCTCCCAATTTTCCTCAATTTTCAAAGTTTTGCTTTGCTTCATCCAATTTCTAGATTTAAATGATCTTTTAGCATTCTATATCTGACCAAACTCAAGGATCTGATGCCTGAGAGCCTGTTCTAAGGAAAGGAATCAGTTTCAGCTCATTTTTCTAGAAAGGTACATGGATTGCGTTCCATGTTGGATAGGCAAATTGGAAATTTTTTGCACACTCTGTCTCTAGCAAGCTTGTCTATCCCCTTTTTGAAGGTTTTGGTGGGTTTGGCTCAGTTTTGAAGCTCAATTTTTCAACTTTTCAGAGTTATGGTCTTTGGCACCAAAATAAGGTTTTAGGAAATTTTTTCCTTGATCCTTTTGGGCCCGAATGATGGTGTGAATTGTTACTTAATTAACCTACTACTATAAACTGAAATAGATATACAAACATGAATGAATTTAACAACACAGAAAAGACAATGAAGTGTGTGGTGAAACAGTCCTTTCCAAGCATGGGAAAATCAAAGAACAGAATAATCTCTTGTACTTCACGCACAGGTTCCTTTGCTCATAAGGAGTAGCATTGGCAAGTCTCGGATTCTAGTCTCTACTAAGCACTAAACCTACGCTTAACTGCTTTACTGTCTATGTGTAAGCGGAATGGGTGTCAAAATCTTTGGGAGGGATTTTTTGTACACTGAGTCACTCACCACCTAAGGATCGACTTCCTTGACAGCGGCACTAATGTTAGCGGGTCGCTGCGAGGACGGACGTTTCCAACGTAGCTTTTTTGTACTAACATAATGTCAATATGCAAGGAAGCGACTCGGGATGGGGCACGGAGACTTGATGAGAGTGTTAGTCTCACCAAAGTGAACTCATAGGGCTACTCATACTACGATAAAAGAAAATCAACCTCTTCCTAGTCAGAGAATCAGTTTGCATTCAATCTCACCGCTCTAGGTCATCACGCCTTTTCCACATCCAACATTAGGAAGAGAATGGGGTCTAGGGGGGCCTCTTTATTTGGTAGTTTAAGAAAGTCAAAGCTCTACTATTAAGAAAGCAATCAAAGGAAAGCTTTTAAATTCAAACAGGCAAAACGGCTAGTTTATTTGAATTCAAATTTTTCCCCAAAATGAAATTCAAAATCTAGCAACAAAACTATATCATGTAACATATCTACGGAAAGAGCTTGGAGTGTAGATTACAGATATATAATCTCCGCTCAAATCGGAGATCATATGTAGGAGTTATGAAAGGCCAAATTTCATAAATTTGTCTCCCCTTTTTTTGGGAGAAAAAGTGCATCCTTTGACCATTCTTACACCTCTCTTACACACCCACCATTCTTGCACACATGGCATGCATCTATTTGTCAAAATGTTAATCACCTCCATAATCTCATGGCAAATAAAGAGGCCCTCCTAGACCTCATCCTTTTCCTAATGACAAATCTGAAATGCAACGCAACTTAAGGAGAGGTATTACAACTCCTAGGGGCACCATTCTACCAGGTTCTGCAACCATCTGGGAAGGTACATAAATCATGATCCATCACAAAAAATGTGAAAAAATTGAAACAGAAGTATACAGAAAGGTACCCCTTAAGCATAGAAACACTTATCCAAGGTCAAAACATCAAAAAACAACCATTTAAGACTCAAATCAATGCGTCGCGAACCACAATAGAATAGAGAAGGAAATTAGTTTATCTAATTAATTAGGCTAAAATTATCTGTTTTTGAATATAAATTGAAGGGGAAAATTAGTTAAATGACTTAAATAATTATATAGTAATTATTAGAGGTAGAAATCACTGTTAAGAATCCAAGATAAATAGATCATGCACAAATAATTAGTTTAGCTAATTATCTTAGCTAATATTGGTTGATTTTGACTATAAATTGAGAAGGAAAAATTTATTCGTTTTTGAACACAAATTGAAGGGGGAAATTAGTTAAATCACTTAGATAATTATATAGTAATTATCAAAGATAGAAATCAGTGTTAAGAACCCGAGATAAATAGGTCATGCACATATAATGAGTTTAGCTAATTATCTTAGCTAATATTATGTGATTTTGACTATAAATTGAGAAGGGAAATTAGTAAATTAATTTATACAGCTACATAGTAATTACCAGAGATGAAAACAACATTAGAAAGTTGGGATAATTATTTTAAGTATAGATAATTACTTTAGCTAATACTGCTTGATTCTGACTATAAATTGAGAAGGGAAACTAGCAAATCAATTTATAAGTTAGCAAGATAATTATTAGGGTTATAATACATTAAAATAGATAAATATCTCACTAGCAGATAAGTAATTTATAAATTACTAAAGCCAAATTAGTGTATTTTTGAAGAGAAATTAAATACAAAAATTAGTAAAATAGCTCCAATAATTATGGGTTAATTATGGACGAACAATAATACTGCTAGGAAGGTAAGAAAAAAATATATCACCCAATTATTTATCTAAGATATTTACTTAGCCCAATAATCTCTATTTTTGGGTAAAAGAAATAAGAGAGATTATTCAATTAATTCTCTAATCGATTAAGTATCCTTTTATAAGACTACCACTATGGCTCCAAAGAGGACCCAAAAAAATCCTTAGTTCGATGCGGACGATACAACTCACAAGAGGGCTAGGGCATCCCATGACCATGAAGCTAGCCCTACGGAGGAGAGTCTTCAGGCGCCAGCACAACAGCAGATGACTGATCAATCCCAAGTGGGTTCTATTTATTTAATTAATACTTTAAATAGTTTAAGTCTTTTATAAATTAACATTGCATACGTAAGGAGGGATAAGAATCAGAAAAGGAATAATTAGCAGAAAACGGAAGGTAACTTCCAAGAAACCAATGAGCATTGTTTGTAATTAGGAAAGGATTGTTTGGGCTAAGACTGGTTGACCTAAGAAAGAATGTTTGATCATCCTTAGCTTGTCTCAAGACACCTATGTTTCCTTGGAATATATTACTCCATGTGATGAGTAATGATGGCGAGTCAGTCATGGATGAGTCGGTTACCTCCGTGTACGTGGAGTCTTTACACTGTGCATGTCTGCGTTTGTCGATACTACTTAGGATGTAAGGTCTCCACCTTTCTAGCTGTCGGTAATAAACTCAAGCTTTAGGAGAAAGCATTGGTCAGGAAATCAGGTAAAATCACTATCTCAAAAGCAATAAAAATTTGTATTTTTGGAACCTTAAGCACAGCAAACCCCATGCTAGAAATTTTCAGAACAAAATTCCGATAAAAATTGCATAGTTCTGGCCCCTGGAAGTTTACATTGTTGATTAAATTAATTAAGTAAATTGTAAGGTTTTGATAATCATTACTATAAAAGACTTTTATCATGAAATCCCTAGATATTTGTAGATATTTTATAGATATTTTCAAAATTAATCATGAAAAGGGTCAGATAATAGCAGAAAATCGATTTGGTGCATCTGGAGGCTGTGTAGAACAGTCATGAACCTGTCTAAGCCAAATTTAGCTGCAGGTGGCGCTAGGGGAAGGTTGGGGGCTACTTGAGCTGCAAGCAGCTGCCATTTTCAGCCTCTGAAAGCTTATGAGTGCCGGAAACCTATAAATAAGACCCCTTGCTTCACAATTTCAGCCAGACTCGGAGTCTTGGCCATTTCTCTCTCACATAGAGAGAAACTCTATTCAAAAATCACTAGAGAGCAAACCTCTAATTGATTATCCACGATAATTAGTCTAATCCCTTTTTTATTATCAAAATTATGCTAATTTACCTGTATTTTCTTAATTAATCTAATTAGTTAAGAAGATTAACCTTATACACTCTAAATTACTCTCTTAATTCTTAATATTTTGTTGATTACTTAGATTAAGATTAGGGATATTAATCTAATTGATTATCAAGCCATATTAGGATTAAAATTAATCTTTGTGATCATAAATTAAGGATAATTATACTAATTAAATTTAGATTAGTATAAGATAATTATCAGAGTTGAATTAGACTGTTAAAAATATAAAAATTATCTTTTTATTTTTTGATTAGATTTTGTACTTAATTAGGTAAAAATTAGCTATTTTTAATCAAAATTTGATTAAAAATCTATTTAAATTAGCTCAAAAATTCTTACATCAATTATATAGTTAGAAAATACTATTAGAAACACGAGGTAAATTACTCACTAACATATAATTAATCAAAATATTTAATTAAGAGAAAAATTAGCTATTTTATCCAAAAATTAAAAAGAAAAATTAGTAAATCATGCTAGATAATTATGTGTTATTTATCAGAGTTAGTTTACATTCTAAGAAATTGTGATAATTATTTTAAGGTTAGAAAATAATATAGATATTTATCTAGGTTAGATTAGACTAAATCTAGCTGTAAACTGAAGAGAAAAATTAGCTAAATTGCTTAGATAATTATATAGTAATTATGAGAGATAGAAACCACTGTTAAAAATTTGAGATAAATAGTTCATGCACAGATAATTAGTTTAGATACTCGTGATAATTATCTTAGGCACATGTATTCAGCTAAACAAATTATCTTAGCAAATGTTTTTTGATTTTGACTAGAAATTAAAGGGAGTAATTAGTAAATCATGTTAGATAATTACATGCTATTTATCAGAGTTAAATTACATGATAAAAAAGTTGTGATAATTATCTTAACACTAGTATGGTAACCTAACAGGACATAAAAGCGTCCTTTCAGGGTTCTGGGAAAAATTTCCAAAACCATAGTAGATCCACTCATTTCTTGAAAAATCCTTTCATGAGCTTATAGTACAAGGACTACTACATGTGGCAAAAATGAGAAACTTGTAAAATTTCTCATATCTTGGTCACAACAAGCCTCCAAAGTTGATGGACCGGTGCATTGGCTAAAAACAACCATTTCTAACGGTTGATTGCATATAAATAAGAGTGGGGATTTTTGTGGGACATGAGATAAGATCCCCCATTAACTTCAATGGATTAGTGATCAAAACATATGGTTGCTTTTGCCTTACTAATTTTTTTTGGAGCCAAAAAAAAGGTACAAAAAAGTTACAATTTTGCCATTCTGCGGTCTATAGTCACACTCAATACTAATACTATATACATGTTTTCTTATTCTCCTTTGGACCATTGGATTCAAAAGAAGCCATGGAGGATGTCAAAAGAATAATAGATCTCTTACTAAGTGGAACCTTGGGGACAATGATAAAGTGCTAAATACAACAACATGAAAAAACAGGGTTTAGTATTATGACCTCTAGAATCCCAAAGAACCTACTCAATATCTAGCCAAATTTGTAGTTTATGATTAGATATCGTTACTACCTACAAAATACACACAATTGGCCTACGAAACTAGCAATATTAAGAGAGCTATACTTGGCTACACTAAAATGTCTCATATTCTTCAGCAATCAAAAAACTCAACCATCATCATACTATGCTATATAGCATATTAGGTCCCCCAAAACTCAAGGAATATTAGCTTTATGTTATACATTCCATTTACACAATCAAAATTACATTTCGATATCAAGAAAGCCACCAAAAAAATCTTTAAAGTGCTAATTTTGGCCAAAAAATAGGATTATGCAATTCTTGTAAGTTGGTCATGACTTTCAATTCTAACACTTAGTTCTCCCTAGAAGCATCAAAACATGTTGAGAACTATGAAGGCTTATCCTCTAGCAATTTAAACCTTACAAATGTGAAGTTTAGAGTGGAATAGTTGCAAAAAATTGAGAAAGCCAAAAATAGGACCCATTTTTTTCACACAGTTTAGGTTAAAAAAATGTTGTGCAAGAGTAAGGTTAATGGTAAGATCGATATTCCAAAAAAAATGTTCAGTTTTTTCAGCTTAGAAGACAAGTTTGTGGATATATAGCACCTAGGAATTCATTTTCATAATCTTCAAATAATTCAAGCAAAATGGTTACTTAACAAGACATAAAAGTGTCCGGTTACCATTCTAGTGTTAATTAAGGTTAGAAAATTAGTGTAGATATTTATCTAAGTCAAATTATACTAATTCTAGCTAAAAATTAAAGAGCGCAACTAGTAAATCATGTTACATGATTACATGCTATTTACTAGAGCTAGATTACATGATAAAAAATTCGTGATAACTATCTTAAGGTTAGAAAATTAGTATAGATATTTATCTAAGTCAAATTATAATAATTTTAGCTAAAAATAAATGGGGGAAATTCGTGCTAGATGATTACATGCTATTTATCAAGGTTAGATTACATGATAAAAAAGCCGTGATAATTATCTTAAAGTTAGAAAATTAGTATAGATATTTATCTAAGTTAAATTATATTAATTCTAGCTAAAGATTACAGGGGAAAAATAGTAATTCATGCTAGATGATTACATGCTATTTATCAAGGTTGGATTACATGATAAAGAAGCTGTGATAATTATCTTAAAGTTAGAAAATTGGTATAAATATTTATCTAAGCCAAACTATACTAATTCTAGCTAAAACTTAAAGGGGGCCATTAGTAAATCATGTTAGATGATTACATGATATCTATCAAGGTTAGACTACATAATAAAAAATATGTGATAATTATTTTATGGCTAGAAAAGAGTATAGATATTCATCTAAGTCAAATTATACTAATTCTAGCTGAAAATTAAAGAGGGAAATAAGTAAATTATGTTAGATGATTACATGCTATTTATCAAAGCTAGAATACATGATAATCATCTTAAGATTGGGAAAGTAGTATAGATATTTATCTAAGTCAAATTATACTAATTCTAGCTAAAATTTAAAGGGGGAGATTAGTAAATCATGCTAGATGATTACATGTTATTTATCAAAGCTGTATTACATGATAAAGAAGCCATTATAATTATCTTAAGGCTAGAAAACTAGCATAGATATTTATCTAAGTCAGTTTATACCAATTTTAGCTAAAAATTAATAATGTAAATTAGATAATTAATTTGTAAAATTAAAAGATAATTACCAAAGATAAAAAATATCATTATCTACTTGTGATAATTATACGATAGTTAATTAGTTAGTTTAGAAAATTATAAGTGACCAAAAGTTCTATTTTTAGAAAATATTAATTAAAATAAATATACTTTGCGATCAAAAGTTTCTAGGCAAATTACAGTAAGTATAAACCAGTGATATAAAGTCAAGGAAATGAAATCTTTAAGAGAAATTAAATAGCATAAATATTAAGTTCAAAATAAGCAGATTCTAAGCTTAAAATTCGATGGGAAAACTAAGAAAAAGATATAGAAAACTATAAGAAAATGAGGAGAGCTTAGAAAACCCTTAGGGAAGCTTTGAAAAAAGTTATCATATCTATACAGGCAAATAAGAAATTACTAGATTAAGAATTTACCAATTAAGACTACAAATTTAAGCTTGATTGGGTTACGATTGAGTACAAAGGTAAAGTCTAGCTTTTAGATAATTTACTTAATGATTATACATCCTTTTTTATAAGGATAAGAATTTATGGTACCTAAAAGGACCCGAGTCAATTCTACATCTAATGATGAGGCCGGAGCTCCAAAAAGAACTAGAACGTCGCACGACAAGGAAGCCGGACCTAGTACTAGGCCTACTGATGAGAATGTACAGGCCCCGGTGCTACAAGAAATGCCAGATCAGTCCCACGTGGGTTTTCGTTATAATTAAGTTTAAATAATTCAAGGTTTTCTTAAGTATTAACATTGCATACAAAAAAAGAGGAGTAAAGAATTAGGAAAAGTAAAACTGGCTTAAAAATGGAAGGCATCTTTCAAGAAACCAACATGCATTTGTTTATAAAGTAGGAAAGAATTAGGAAAAGTGAAACTGGCTTAAAAATGGAAGGCATCTCCAAGAAACCAACATGCATTTATTTATAAAGTTGGATTAAGACTGAGTGAATTAGGAAAGATATGATTGATCATCCTTAAGACAGCTTGTCTCAAGACACCTCCGACTTCTTGGTATGTTTTGATGAATAATGATGGCTTTCCAGCCAGAGACGGTTACCCCCATGAACAATGAGTTTCTACTCCGTGTCATGTCTTGATGTTTCTACATAAGTTAGGATACCGTTTTTATCCTAGGAGAGCCGCCTAGTGGTATGGTCAACTGATTTGGTGTATGGGCACCTCGAACCTTGTGTGGGGGTTTATCCATCGCAGACTATGAACAAGGAATGGATACCGTTTCTATCCTAGGGGAGCCGTCTGGTTCTATGGGCAACTTTTTTGGTGTATGGGCACCCCGAACCTTGTGTGGGGGTTTATCCACCCCACACTGTGAACAAGGAATGGTCACCTTTTTTCACCCATAGGCGGGCTTGAGACAAGAAGAGTAATGGTCATGGTTATTATGGACAATGTTTTTGTTGACAATACGCTGTCTTAATTTTAAAGATGTTTGTTTGCTAAAAGAATGCTTTTCAATGATGTCTTTAATGCTTGATTAAGGAATCACTGTGATGGAAAGTTTAAAAAGGAATCCATTATTTTAAATGTTAAAACAATGTGATAGTAATTAGAAAACAAAGAAATCATGTGTGAGTGTAGGGTGGTAAGTGGGGATTGCCTAAAGTTGCCAATCATGGACAGGTGGACCTGATTAGTCAGGTAACTATCCATCCGTATGCACTAAAAATGTCTATAAAACTTCTCCACTTGGAAGAGGAGTCCACCAGCGGCTGTGCCCTCACATATGTTAGGGGGGGAAAAACGTTGGTTAAGGATACCTTAGTCCAAATTGTGGAAGTTATAGGGCCGAAATAGTTTTAGAAATTTCAAAAAAAAGTTGTCCCGTTTCCACTATGAGATATGACTAGGTCTCCTTCTAGGGCTATAAACCCAAGCCATTGTCAATGGTAAAGGTATATTCCCTGGATTTTTCTTGTTTAGAGACTTTGATTTTTATTAGGCCTCACATAGGATGATAGCACACTTTTTTGTGTCGGCGGGTTGGGAACCTCACATAGGATATCGTTTTTATCCTAAAGGAATCGCCAGTTGTATGGGCAACTGGTTGGCGTATGGACGCCCGGACTTTGGGTGATGTCTTTTTCCACCTCGATTTCTATGAATAAGGAATGGGTGTCATTTTTTGCCCTTGTGTAGGTGATCTTGAGATAAGCCAGTACTGGTCAGAGATACTTTAGATTGAAAGTACCTTGTCTTAAGTTTAAAGATGTTTGTTTGTAAAAGAATGTTTTCAATACTGCTTTCAAGGGTTGTTTTAATGAATTACTGTTATAAAAGATAAAAGCAATCATTATGTTAATTGTGATAAGAACGTGGTAGTAATTAAATAACAAAGTAGCATGTGTGAGTGCGGGGGTGGTAACTGGGAATTGACGAAGGTTGTCAATCATGGACGAGTGGACCTAATTAGTCATGTAACTATCCATTCCCACGCACTAAAAACGTGTAGAAAACTTCTCCACTTGGAAGAGGAGTCCACCAGCGCGGCTGTGCCCTCACATATGTTGGGAGAGAAAAGTGTTGGTTGCTCATTGGTTGAGGATATCTTAGCCCAAATTGTGGAAGTTATAGGGCCGCAATAGTTTTAGAAATTTCAAAATCGTTGTCCCGTTTCCACTAGGTCTTCGTCTAGGGCTATAGACCCAAGCCATTGCCAATGGTAAAGGTCTATTCCCTAGCTTTTTCTTGTTTAGAGATTGACTTCTATTAGACCTAGAGACCTGTCAAGGATCCCATCCCACTTGGGTGTCAATGGGGTTGAGTACCTCACAGTGTCGTTAGATTCATTGAATGATGCCCTTGCTTTTTAGGCTAGTTTGGTGTTTCTTTCGGCGTCAGCTCTACCATTGGGCTGGAGGTGTCATTGATGTCTTGATTTTTAGGCTAATTTTGATGTGGCTATGGGCATGAACCCTATCATTGGGTTGGAGGTGTCGTTAGTTGCATTGAATGATGCCCTTGCTTTTAGGCTAGTTTGGTGTTTCTTTTGGCATCAACTCTACCATTGCGCTGGAGGTGTTGTTAGTTTCATCAAATGATGCCTTGCTTTTTAGGCCTAGTTCGGTGTTGCTATTGGCATCAACGCTACTATGGGGTTGAAGGTGTTGGTCTACATTGAATGATGCTCTGTCTTGTTGGGTTAGTTCAGTGTTGGTATCAGCATCAACCCTACTACTAGGTTGGAGGTGTCGTCACTCTCATTGAATGATTGCCTACTCTTGAAACTAGTGTTGTCGTTAATTTCAATGCATGATGCATATAGTTGTTATAAAATTTAAATTTATGTTGTCTTTAAAAATCATAAAATATGTGTTGATTGTAGCAAATATGGATTCTATGGAAATGAAGGAGTTAAAAACCAAGACCAGATCTCTATTGGTCACGTGCATATGTGCCCTGACCATAGAGGAGATCGCCTTTTTATTGGAGAGTGAGATGCACAGAGATCGTTTCTTTGATACAATAATTGAAGCAGTTCAGGTGCGCTTCTTAGTTGTAGAAGCAAAGACTATCCGTAGGCTAATAGATAGTATTGTGGGCATGGCACAATGCTTAAGAGACTTGAGTGTTGATACACCAACGGATGCAGATCTAGCCAAGCTACAACATTGGATTAATATATGCGTATAGAGAGGTCAAAATAAAAAAGAGCATGCAATATTGATGCTCAAGATGTCCATACACACAAATCTAGATCCATCTTTCATTCAACAGCCTCCTCTCAAGATATAGTAGGTGCAAGATCAAATTCATAAGTTGGGATGGATCATTTGCTACACACCCGCTTTATGTCTTAGTGTGCCTTTGGTGTTTATCTCACACACGAAGCTATCAAACATGGTCGAAGCTTGGGAAAGGATACTATGGAGTTGTGTCGAAGTGCACAATCGATGGAGTCACTTGGTTGCCGCCAGAGGTGTTGTATGTGGTCAAAGACGTCAAAGGAGATGCAACACAGAGCCGTCAATCTTTCGCTCTAGAGGAAAGCGTGCAATTGTTCCACAGGGCATTGTTAGATGCATTGCACAAATACACCAAGGGCATGGTCCCTTGTTTTTCCTCGCTTCAATGGAATGGATCTAGGTGACATGTTAGAGTGTGTTCCACTACCCAAAGGAAAATTCTCTAACATATTGGTGGCTCAAAAAGAAGATTCTAGATGGCCTCCCATAGAGCAAGAGTTAGACATGTGCAATCATATGCTCAATTGGGTGCCTTCTTTTATGGATGCTCTGGTGAAGACCATGGCACATGCACACAACAAAAGAATTATACAATGTGACTTGTACCTATGGAACATCATGAATAACTTCACTGAGGAAGGTGTGCCACGTGTGGGTGTCATGGATTGGAGGTTGGCACTGCAAGTTGGCATTGAGAAGTGAGCAACCAACATCAAAGACCCCACAGAGCATGCCCTACGTCCTTGGAGGGGCCTCGAGCTTTGCAACCCAAAAGCTGATTCTTCGTATTTGAAAGCGAGTGACACCTATGCAATTTCTTTCTGCATTGATCAACTATGTGATTGGTGCAAAGATTTTCAGAGCATTACAATGTGTCATGGCAAAAGTGAAAGCAAATTGATTGCGGCATGATTTCCAAAATTATGCGGAAAAACTACGTACAGCAAGGGCCTAGGTAGAGAAAGACATTATTGACTATGAGTGAGCATTTAGATATGTTAGAGGTCAACTCGGAGATGGGTTTGCATCTGCTTAGTGAGATGATGCCTAGATTTTACTTTACTCTATGGACATTGAAGGATGTTTGAACTACAAAATGGAAATTGAGGGGGACTCTAACTCAAAAGAATTTGATTCACCCTCCCATTACAAAAAACATACAATTCAAGATCGGCGTATTGTGGTGGAGCAAATGATGTGAGAGCCTAAGGATCTGAAAAAGTCGTAGGATGGACCTAAAAACGCAAAGAGATTGATTTTACGGAACCCATGGAAGAACCAAGACCAGCATACATAGCCACATATCTTACTGAGGAAGAGGACCAACTATTGATATCTACCCTCAAACAATATAAAGATGTTTTTGAGTGGTCGTACAAAGATCTAAAAGGGGTAGATCCTAGTATTTTCCATTACACGATTTTCCTAAAAAGTGATGCTAAACCGCGCTGACAATGTCCATACATTTACAATGAAACCTTTATGAAGAACAAACAAGTAAACACTGCCACAATCAGAGATAGCTATCCCTTAAACATCATTGATCATGTGATTCAAAGTGTTGTTGAAAAGGAAACCTACAACTTTCTAGATGGTTTTTGAGGCTATAACCAACTCACGAACAAGTTGGAGGATCAACAGACAACTACCTTTGCTACAATATAGGGCATATTTTCATATCAGGTAATGTCATTTTATGGAGAGCTACCATAGCCCAAGCAAGCGTGAGCGAGCCTACCGGAACCCGAGCGAATATCTATGATGCTAGTGTTGTCAATGCATATGGCCTAACAAGAAAACTATGCAAAACATAATACAAGTTTATAAAAAAACTGGATAGGTCTTCCTTCATACATGGATCAATATTTCAAAACAAACCAATAGCCATTCAAGGCACCTCACATGAGGATTTGAAATTCTAACCAAATTGTCCCAAAGAGTGAATACTTCTCATTGAGGACTCAAACCATTAGAACATCAACTTAAAAGCTTCTATCAAAACATGACGAGAACCATATGAAAATAACAATTTAATTCTAACATCCATGCTACAAATTTCTCAATTCTTATGATTAGTCACATGCATTGTCAATGTAGACTTTCTGTCGCCAACGCATTGTCAATGCTTATGTCCTAACAAGAAAACAAAGCAAAATAGAATACTAGTTTTTGAAAAAGAATTGAACAGAGCTTTCTTTGTACATGGATCAATATTTCAAAACAAACCCATTATCCCTTTAAGGAACCTGACATGAGGATTTGAAATTCAAACCAAATTGTTCCAAAGAGTTAATACTTATCATCCATGACTCAAAGCATTAGAACATTAACTCAAAAGTTTCTATAAAACATGACAAGAACCATATGAAAACGACAAAACATGAATTTCAATAGTAATATCCAATGCTACATATCCCTCAATTCTCACACTCATCGTCAATGTAGACATTCCCCCTCCGAGGCGTCTCACAGATTTTAGAATCGTATCGCATGTCTGCCACCATGGTCCGAGCCATCTCCTCTGCATAGACCGGCATGGAACTTCCAACCAACAAGAAAATGCATCAAGGCAAAATACTAAACAAGACATAGAAGCAATATTGATGATCTATAAATACCAAATTTGACATCAAAAGGATAACAAAAAGCATAATCAATGTCAATGTCATAGCAAGGGGTGGGCCTCACTAGTCATCAAAGAGATTGACACCTGATGGAAATGTCACCCTCATCATCAATACCTACGGAGGTGGAGGGATCCTCTCAGCTCCGCTTTCTATGACAGAGTAATGGTAGCACATATCCTGAAATCCATGGCTCAACAATGTCGACCGCAACACATGTCCATCTTGATCCCACATAAGCTGCCAGTTCAGGAGCTGCAAGCTACAAGAAAATACCTCCACGCCGACAATGGAGCTTCACAAAGCATGCAACAAAAGAATGGCTCCGCTGCAATCCACCTTGCAATGGCTTGCCTGATGATGATCTGGCTTGACAGAGCTCCGGCACATGATGCATCATAAAAGAATCTGATGACTGCATGCCAAGGTGATAAAATAGGACAGTTCTCTTTGCCGAGCGTGGTGGACACATACCTACTCAATAAACCATAAATAGCATAGAGCACCTATCTTGGTGATGTTTGAAATATGGCTATTAGAAAAAATATTGTGTCAAAAACTAATTAAGGAATTACTTGTAAATGCTACACAGTGTGGTAGTAACTAGGGGAAAAAAGATGCGGGTATATGTGGGGTGGAAAGCGAGGATTGTTCTAAAACCAATCGTCAGATGGATGGACCTAATAAGTCGAGTGCTTTCCACAAGCACGGATTCATCAGACAAAGTTAGCTAACATAGAATTAAGTCCCAACCTTAGGGAATTATCTGACGGCTGTGCCTCACACTCGATGAGGAAAAAAGCATCACTCTATGAACCAAGGGTTCTAGCTATTGCAATTTCGGAATGGATAAGAAACCCCTCTAGGGTGACCATGCTAAAAGATATGTAGAGTTAGGGCAGCTCACTTGATCCTTCCTCCGCTTTCCATTGTAGAGTTGGAACAAATGTGTTGATCTCTCCCAGTCATCGATCTTAGACGATCCGGGACGTTACAGGTAGTATCAGAGACTAAGTTAAACCTAGGTTTAGGATGGGAATGCAGGTAGAAAGGCGTTATTTTAATATTCACTATTGTCTGGTATTGTTTTCTAGATTATTCTATTGGATTGAATCATATTCTTACGTGTATATATATATATATATATATATATAAAACACGTTAGAGGATCAACATGAGGCATATATGTGATTTCAAGCATTGAACATCATGTATCCGACTACATGTTGATCAAACGACTATGAATTTTGGGCAACAATCATGGGGATTCTAGAAGTATTGACCACTCCGCATTTTACCAGGGTCCAGCGAGGATGGTAAAGAACCTGGTGGATTCGTGGAGACACTTTCACCATTAGGGTTGAAAGCTTACACAATTTGAGGAATGATCTTTGCCACCTCAAATGGTGTGAAGAATTGAACCTGGTCCATTACTATATCTTTTGGAGAACCAACTTCAGGACAATGATCCTAGACGAAAGCGTTAAACTCAACCAGTGGGTCTATGACAAGGTCATTGTAGCCGTTCCCGAAGATAAAGTGGTTGTTATGCCAGGAGACATAGCCACTTCTCTAGCAAGGGATGGACGATTAACTTCTCGCCACTTATCGATTCCTACGGCCTGCTAAAAACCCCTCGCATTTCTATCTAAAGAGTGCACAAGTACATCATGGCTATGATTATACGAGAAAAAGTTAGACTTAGTATCCTACTTTTGTAATAAGGTCATGGACCTCATTGCTGTAAAGGATTCTTACATAAATAAAAGACATTGATTTTCTCATGAATTGTCTCTTGAGTTGGGATGAATGGTTTATTGTGGTCTTATTGCGATTTGGTGACCCCTGTATGTTTAAGGAAGTTGTCGGTGCGACTAATGCTGCAGATAGAAAGCCTATCGATGCATATGAAATGATGAATCAAGCTCTAGAAAAAATTTACTGTCACTGATGGTCAATTTTGAGAAGTGACTAATGGATAACCTTGTTGAAGATATACTTAACTTCTATCTTGTGTAATAAAAACCATGGACAAATGGAAGCCCAAGCAACTCTCTACACAGAAGGACATGAGAAGAAGTTGCTCCTAAAGCAGATGTAGCCCCCTTCTTTCAAGGGTGAAGGGACTAATGTTGAAAACTATATTGAGGCATGGATAGAATTTATGGCTGACTACTTTACTATTGCTAAGACGGCACAAGCCAATCGATCCATCCTGGGATGACTACTTTACTATTGCTAAGACCACACAAGACAATCGATCCATGTTGGGAATGTTTTGGTTGATTGGAGAAGGAAAGTTATGGTGGAAACAGTACTGCCGTGACAAGGGTGTTGCGAAAGATTCCCATTCTTGGGATGAAATAAAACGGGCAGTCAGAGGAAGATATTTGCCCCCTTCTCATCAATCTTTGAAGATGAACAAGTTGACCTTGGAAGAATATTTCTCCAAGATTGTTATATTGAGGAGGTATAGACCGGTTTTGACAAACGAGCAACAAGTGGCTTGATTCTTCCAAGGGTTAAATGCACCTTTGGATGCTCAGATTGAAGCCATGCAGCCCACATCATTGTAGGATTCACTGTTACGTGCTAAGCCTTTGGCCAAGAAGCGGAGATTTCAGCCAACCAATTCTAGTGGGACCCAGAGAAGAATTAATCTAGCTAGATTCCAAGGGAGAAGACTCCAAGGTTATGCAGCACTTGCAATAACCCAAGGACAAAGAGAGATCCACTGTTTTGAGTGAAATGAACTAGGGCATTACAGGCAACAGTGTCCTTGCATGGCATTTAAGGCAGCATTGTAAAGAAAGAGGATGCAAGAGAGCTACACAAGACAAGCACGAAGCACACAGAGATGGAAAGCTTCTTCTTCTTCTCACAGAAAAGAGAGTACAAAATGACTAAGTGCTAAAACTGAAAAGTAGCACATATGTAAATGCGGTCACTAAGTGTGAACTCGCTAGAAGCGTACTAGGCTGGCACTATAAGTGTAGTCCAGCTGTAGAATCACTAGCAGAGATCCTCCGTGTCGGTCACCTAACGCGCCAGTGAGTAAATGTCGTAAGCGGCGAAGACCCGTAGTGGATGCCAGCTCAAGATGTAGAGCTTGACATCTCAACACTCCCCCTCGAGTTCTGCATGTCGCAGAGTCCAAGCATAGTCCGGAAACGTCGAATCTTCTCAGCTCCGAGGGCCTTGGTAAAGATATCTGCTATCTGCTCCTCTGTGCTGACGTAGACCAAGTCGATGTCGCCCGCCAACACTCGCTCTCGAACCTAGTGGTAATGGAACTCTATGTGCTTGGTCTTGGCATGGAACACTGGGTTCCTAGCCAACTGCATGTTGCTGAGGTTGTCACAATGGATGACAATCTACTGGTCCACCTGCACTCCCAAGTCCTCAAGTAATGTGCGTAGCCAAGCTACCTCGCATGCCGCAACTGCTGCACCTTTGTACTCGGCCTCTGTGCACGATAAAGCAACCGTAGGCTGCTTTTTGCTGCTCCAAGTAACAGCAGCACTCCCAAAAGAGAACATGAAGCCACTCGTAGATCTCCTATCAACAATGCTACCTGTCCAATCTGCATTTGTATACCCATACAATTCTAATGGCACATCTGCTGCATAGAACAATGCGTAGTCAAGAGTCCCTTGTATATACCGAAGTGTGCGTCATACTCCATCCAAATGTGGCTTCCTCGGAAGCTGCATGAACTGACTCTCCAAGCCTACTGTGTAGCTCAAGTCTGGCCTCGTGATAGTCAAGTAGATTAGACTACCCACAATCTTCCTGTAGATCTTGACATCCTCAACAACATCACCCTTCTCTGCACTCAGCTTTGCATTCACATCCAAGGGAATAGAAATTGGCTTACAATCAGCCATACCATACTTTGACAACATGTCCAAAGTATATTGTCTCTGTGACAGCCATACACCCTCTGGAGTCCTGATCACCTCAATGCCAAGAAAGTAGCGCAACTCGCCCAAATCTTTCATTTCAAAATCCTGTTTGAGAAGACCCTTCACATGGTCAATCTCCATAGCATTGTCGCCCACAATAATAAGGTCATCTACATATATGGTAATGACCACAATCCCCACATCACTCTCACGTACATAGAGTGAATGATCAGCATGAGCTCTCCTAAACCCAATACTGACAAGATACTTGGAAATCCTGTCATACCATGCTCTAGAGCCCTGCTTCAAACCATACAAAGCTTTGAGAAGCCTGCATACATAATCTGGGTAACCTGGATCGACATAACCAGGTGGCTGATCCATATACACTTCCTCTTGCAGCTCACCATTCAAGAAGGCATTCTTTACATCCATTTGATGCATAATCCATCCTCTAGATGCAGCCACTGCTATGACAGCTCTCACAGTCGTCATCTTTGCCACTGGAGCAAAGGTCTCCTCATAGTCTATGCCATACGTCTGTGCATAACCCTTTGCGACCAGCCTTGCCTTGTGACGCTCAATGTTACCATCAGCCTTATGATTGGTTTTATACACCCATTTACAGCCAATAGCTTTCTTGCCACTTGGCAATGGCAGCAACTCCCATGTGTCGTTTGCTTCCAATGCAGCCATCTCTTCATTCATTGCATCATCCCAATGCACATTTCCAACTGCATCCTCAAAACATGTGGGATCCACATCCTGTATCACCTTAGCCATGTAGGCTTGGTGATGCGCTAGATACCCATCATAAGTCAATTTTTGAACTGGATTTCTGACTCTGTTAGATCTGCGTGGTCCTGGGTCACTCCTTTGCCCTCTAGCATCTTCTTGTACTTTCCTTACACTAGGTGTCCTGACAGCCGGAATTCCAAATTCCTCATCAAGACTTTGTTCAGAACCATCTGAATCCATGTCTACATGTGAAAATCCTGATGATGCATCAGCCATAAAGGGAGGTTCATCAACCTTTTCCTTTCCTTTTCGTGATACATTCCCTGTACCTACTGGTGGAGTAACCTGCGTACGTAGTCTACCATTCCATGGCTTCTCAACAGAGCCACGAGAAGACGACTCTTGTGGTCCACTCAAAACGTGTGACTGTGGCCTCACATTTTGTACAACCACATCATCTTTTACATCAGCCCCAATAGTGCCATGTGCATTACTGTACCAGCTACTCATCTCATCAAAGACTACATCTCTGCTCACTCGTAATTCTCGTGTAGTAGGATTGTAGCACCTGTACCCCTTTTGTTCGAGGGAATATCCCACAAGAATACATTTCTCTGCTTTAGGATCCAATTTCCTATGCAAATCATCTGGTACATGCACGTAAGCTATGCAGCCAAACACTTTCAAGTGTGCCAAATCAGGCTTTGTACCTATAAACTTTTCCTTAGGTGTTACATCATGCACCGCAGCTGTAGGTGTCCTGTTCATAATGTACACAGTTGTATTTATAGCTTCAGCCCAGAAATGATGAGGCATGTTCTTCTCATTCATCAATGCACGTGCAACCTCTGCAATGTGCCTGTTTTTCCTTTCTGCGACCCCATTCTGCTGTGGAGTATATCTGCATGTAAACTGCCTGCGTATACCATGCATTCGCAGAAAAGCTGAAAAATCATTGGAGAAGTACTCTCCCCCTCCATCTGAACTCAATGTCTTGATTTGCATATCTGTCTCCTTCTCAATCATGACTTTGAAGTCTTGAAAGTGACCAAACACTTCACTTTTGTTACGCATGAAGTAGAACCATACTTTCCTTGTATGGTCATCAATGAAAGAGACATAATACTTGCAACCATGTATACTTGCAATATCGGTTGGACCCCAAACATCTGTGTGCACCACCTCAAGTGGCTTTTTACATACATTGCGCTCATGTGTAAATGAGCCCTTTGACTGTTTTCCAAACTGGCATGCTGCACACACTTTATGCATACCATCCACCTTGAATTTGGGCAAACCTTTTACAATCTGTTTTGATTGCATGCTGCGCAATCTCTGCTCATTGACATGGCCAATGCATTTGTGCCAAATGTCAACATGAGCCACAACACGTGTGCCCTGTGCAAATAATGCAGCTTTTACCTCAGGCATGTCTACATTCAGCGTAAACATTCTGTCCACACATTTTCCCTCTGTGATCAGCTTACAGCCATTCTGGAAATCTTCTACATAACAGCCATTTGGATTGAAGCGAACCTGCAAACCCTGCTCAACCATTTGTCCAACAGAAACAAGATTCTTTGTAATGTTTGGGACATGAAGTACATCTGCTAAGTACTTTGATTTCCCACTCTTCGTATTTAGAGGTATGTCCCCTACATGAGCAATGGGGTGAGCTGTGTCATCTCCTGTCTGCACATAGCCTGACACATCTGGTTTGCGCATATCTCTAAACCACTCTCCACGAGACATCATGTGATTAGAGGCACCTGAATCCACATACCAAACATCATCTTGGGTGGAATTCTCTGTAGTCATTGTATTCATTACATGCTGCATAACAAACATGCGCTTGTTTTGCTGTCATCTACATCTCTGCTAGTAGATGCATAGTTTCCATGTTCTCTCTTTCCACTTGCTTTTCCCTTTGGACAGTCACGTGACATGTGACCTCTTTCACCACAAGTCCACCATTCTCTGCTATCTGTAGTATGTTGCTGCCTGCTTGATCCTGCACCACGACCTCTTTGACTCCCCCTGCCTTGAGACTGGTTTCCCCTGCCACCTATATTGTTTTGATTTGATTGACCTTCTTGAAATTGGCCCCTGCAACCCCTTGGGCCTCGACCACAACCTCTACCTCTACCTCTGTTGGAGTTAGAATAGAAGGCCTGTTCAGAATTATTTCTGCCATGATAAGAAGATGTGTCAAGGTTCTTCTCCTCAAGAATAAGCATAGAAATCAAATCTTGGAACACGGGGATGTCGTCTCTTGTATTCATGGAAGACCTGAAATGTACATACTCATCTCCTAGACCATCCAAGCATGCATGGACAATGTCATCGTCTTCCACTGAGACTTTAATAGATCCAAGAGCCTCGATGATACTCTTGATCTTCAAAGCATAATCATTGATGGAGAGGTTGTTCCTCTTAACCTGATTTAGCTCCAACTTTAGTTGAAGCTTCCTGGCCTTGGTGTTTACCTCGAACACTCTGCCTAAGTTTTTCCATGCAATGGCGGGGGTTTCAGCATCCTGTAGATAGCCCATCATGCCATCTGTGATGCTCATAGAAAGCAAATACATCACTTTGCTCTGGCCTTGTTGCCAGTCCCTCAAAGCTTTCCTTTGTTCTGCTGTAGCATTTGCCTCGGGAATCTCTGGTTCCTTTTCATTGTCTCCTTCTACATAGTCCCAATAACCTTTTCCTTTTAGGAAATTAGTTATTTTGAACTTCCATGCAGGGTAGTTATTTTTCTCAAGCTTCTCAGTAACAATATGACTGAAACCTTCAGACATCTTGAAGCACTAAGACAAAATAGCTGCAATCTGCAAAAACCTGCAAATCTGCTAAACCTGCTATCGTGGTACCTGTAACGCTTTCTACACTCAATGAGTGTCCACAATCAAGCGTACATACAACCACTGTACTTGTACAGTAAATCTCTGTGTACTGCACTTTGGAGACCTTTTCAGAAACTTGTACGAAGGGATTGCGAACGAAGGGATTCTGATGCTCTTGCTCTCTTAGCCTCTCTTGCCTGCACCACGCTCTGATACCATGTAAAGAAAGAGGATTCAAGAGAGCTACACAAGACAAGCACGAAGCACACAGAGATGGAAAGCTTCTTCTCCTTCTCACAGAAAAGAGAGTACAAAATGACTAAGTGCTAAAACTGAAAAGTAGCACATATGTACATGTGGTCACTAAGTGTGAACTCGCTAGAAGCGTACTAGGCCGGCACTATAAGTGTAGTCCAGCTGTAGAATCCCTGGCAGAGATCCTCTGTGTCGGTCACCTAATGCGCCAGTGAGTAAATGTCGTAAGCGGCCAATACCCGTAGTGGATGCCAGCTCAAGATGTAGAGCTCGACATCTCAACAAGCAGCTGAAGATAGGCCTAGTGGGAATCATCAAAGAGGAAGAACTGGAGGATGTGCATACGGACGTGGAAGAGGCCGTGGTCAAATTGCCAGAGCTTATGGCACAGGAAGACCTGTTCAAGGGCATGCTCATGTGGTAAGAATAGAGCCCATATTGGAGGAATAAATGGAAAGAGCGACCCTCCATGTTGTTATTGACAATCCCCAGGTTCAGGAACAGTTTACATTGCATTATCTATTGGGCCAAAGATTTACCTTAGTGACTGATCACAAAAGCTTGAAGTGGATTTTTACTCAACCTCTACTCAATGTGTGGCAATGATTGTGGGTTGAATTACTTCAAGAGTTTGACTTTCCAATTGTCTATAGACTAGGCAAGGAGAATTGTGTAGCGGATTCCTTGAGCGACAAAGCCTTTGTAAGCTTAATCTCAATGCCTAGTAACCTAGTTTTGCTCAAGGTAAGAGAAGTTGTGCAAATGGACCCAGATTATTTGAAGTAGCTTGCTATCGTGAAGGATAAAACATCTCAAAATGAATCATCTCTACAAAATTATGATATCAAAGATGGATGCTTATATTACCGACATAGATTATGTGTGTCGAGGAACACAATCTTGCAAAAAATTAACCTTTATGAAGATAATGATAGCCCAACATCAGGACATCTGGGCTATGCCAAAACTCTCAATGCAGTAAGAAAGAGCTTCTATTGGCAAGGAATGAAGGGTGACATGTTACGTTATGTTTGTTAGTGCCTAATCTACCAAAGAGTTAAAGTTGAAAGGGTAAAGCTCCCAAGGAAACTTCAACCCCTGGATATACCTCAAATGAAGTGGGAGTGTATCAGCATGGACTTTATATCCGGCTTATTATCCAAAGTTCAAGGAGGATATGATTCCGTAATGGTAGTCGTGGATATGCTGACTAAAGTTGCCCACATCATCTGATAAAGACTACGCCTCAAATGTAGCCCAACTCTTTGTCAAGGAGATTTTTCAACTTCATGGACTTCCAAAGTGAATAGAGAGCGAGTGAGATACTAAGTTCACTTCCAAATTTTGGACTTCACTGTTTGGTACCCAGCTGGATTTTAGTATAGTCTATCATCCTCAGACCGATGGCCAAACCGAACATGTGAATCAAGTTATTGAAGACATCCTAAGAGCATATTATGGAAGAGAACCTAATAAGTGGACCCTGAAGGAGATGCCACTTGTGAAGATGAAAGAAATCTCTTGAAGGATTTTCTTGACCTTCTTCCAAAATGAGGACATTTTGATTTCTTACTAGTATGTGACCCGCGCGTTGTCGCGGCTAGAAAATGCATGTCTTTTATTCTTACAATTGCAAAGGTGGAAGATTATATAGATTCTATTTTTCTACATGTATACACTCTTTTGCGTTTGAAAAAAATGTTTCCCAAAATCTCTCTATGGATTCTCAAAAAAATTTAAACATGGAAGAGAAAAGCAAATATTCCTTTAATGCCAACCTTGGTAGCTTCTCACATGTTACGTAGGATTTTCTAGCCCTTATACAATGGATCTATGAGTGCTTTATAGCTAACACACACACACACACACACACACACACACACACCATTAATACTTATATTCTCCTCCTCCTCCTCCTTCCCTCCGTTTAATTGGTGAGTTCTATAGTTGCTTTCCTCCTCCCCCTCCTCCTTTCCTCTATTTAATTGGATAGTTCTCTAGGTTGCTTGTAGTTGTTTAATTTTCTCATTCTCTCTCTCTCTCTCTCTCTCTCTCTCTCTCTCTCTCTCTCTCTCTCTCTCTCTCTCTCTCTCTCTCCGCCTCCGCACGCCCAAAAAAAACTTTAAATACTAAATACCTTCATATTTTGTAAGTTTCTTACCTTCTAATTTATAATTTAGAGGTAGCGTTTCAAAATTTTTAGGTGACATTACACTTTTTTCTCAAGATTTTCCATCGCCTACAAAAAAATTTATACATGGAAGAGGCAACAAATATTCCTTTAATACCAAGCTTGGCAGGTTCTCACATGTTACGTAGGATTTTCTAGCCCTTATTCAATGGATCTAGGAGTGCTTTATAGCTGAGAGAGAGAGAGAGAGAGAGAGAGAGAGAGAGAGATAGAGAGAGGGAGAGAGATTAATATTTATATTCTCCTCCTCCTTCTCCTTCCTTTTGTTTAATTGGTGAGTTCTCTAGGTTGCTTTCCTCCTCCTCCTCCTCCTCCCCTCTGTTTAATTGGGTAGTTCTCTAGGTTGTTTGTAGTTGTTTAATTTTCTTATTCTCTCTCTCTCTCTCTCTCTCTCTCTCTCTCTCTCTCTCTCTCTCCCTCCCAAAAAAAAACTTTAAATACTAAATACCTTCATATTTTGTGGGTTTCTTACCTTCTAATTTATAATTTAGAGGTAACTTTTCAAAAGTTTTAGGTGACATTACACCTTTTTCTTAAGCTTTGCTCCCAAGTCATGAAGTCTACAATGTTTATGGTGTTTTTTGTACATTACACACACACACACACACACACACACACACACACACACACACACACACACACACACACACACACACACACACACATAGAGTCTAATTGTCTGAGAAAAAAGCGATCTACATAGGGCCTTCCAACTCGATGATGAAGCAGAATTTAACCTTAAATTGCTACACATCTTTGGCCAACATGGAAGAATATCATGCCTATGTGTACCACATTTGAGAGATGCAATTGACCATGGACGTGGAGAAGATGTGTAGTGCCATTGCCACCCAATGAGACATTTTGTGAGGAGTACCATCGCCACTTGGTTGCACTCACATCATCGAGATCCTATGCTGAAAATGGATGATTCCAAGCGTTTAGAATAGGTGAAAAGAAGCATAGCTCATGTTTTCTCATTGGATGAATTATACATCAGACTCCACATTCTCGAGTCCATGGGGGATTGGCCCCTAACATGATGTACTAAGAGATGAAGAATGGTTTATAGACATCGAAGCATGTTACTAGGCCACTAGCTTTCAAAAAATCATCTTCATACCCATCCCACATTCAAGAAAACCAATAGTTCAAGAAACCATTAATGTGTTAACATCATGCAAGGTCTAGATGAGGAAGAATTTGCCTCTTCACCATCATCATTAGATTTTGGATCAATGGCACCTTCAACAAATAATGTGTAAGGCACTTCAACACCTTCCCCTCCCTACTAAAAGTCTTAAATCTTTCATCTCTTGTAGCATTGATTTTGTGTATTCCAATGTTGGGAAAAGGTCTAGGTTTAGTCAATCACAAATAGAAATGTATTTGAGTGTATAAAACCTGCAAATATAGTAAATTTTCCTTTAAAATTTCTCATAGGTAGGTTTTCCAAGTTTTTGGGAGAAAGTATTGTGTGTTTGAATGCTCTCAAAAACTTATGTTTACAATAATCTAACCTACAAATTTTGAGATTTACCTCTAAATTCCAGATTTGAAGGTAAGAACTCCTACAAAGTTTAGTGTAAAAACCATCAAATACAATAAATTTTCCTCTAAAATTCTCATAGTACGTTTTTCAAATTTTTGAAGAAAACATTGTGTACCTGAGTGCCCGAAGAAAATCTAAGTTTAGTGTAACTATAGTAAATTTTCCTCATTGAAAGTGACCCTAAAGAGTAAGAACGCCTAAGAATGGGGGTGCCAAGGGCCACGTAAGTGCATTCTAAGAGGCTACATTTAAATATGATGTACATGTTGACCAAAACATTTTGAAACATGATGGTTTTTTAAAAGAGCCCCTTAATAGCCATTTTAGTTTGCTTATGCCAAATACTTACATGATGCCACATGCCTTTAAGATATAAGGATACAAAATTGTATGCGGATACGAGCCCTCACCTTGCCTCATGTGAAAATTACTCACAGCTTCCTTACCCTTACTCTTCTCCTTCCAGACATATGCGGCATCCTAAACTACAAACATTAATACTATCAAGAGCTTGTTGTGTGTTTTTCAGTACATGATCATACTTAGTGTACATGTTGAGTAAAGCATTTTCAACCATAATCTATTTTTTTCCCTTCTCTAAGATCCCTTGATAGGAGTCTCATCATGTTTTCTTTCATACATGTCAATTTCTTAAATGTTGGCATCGGATAATACTAACACACCTTCAAGGTGCAAGCCAATGTTGACATCATTTAGCCCATTTAAATAAGCAAGAAAAAATCTAGTTGTGCTAGCACGCGAAGCGGGTGACTTGACTGTAAGTTTCTAGGAAGGGAAACTATGAGTGATTACTTCTCAAGTGCCTTACTGAAAGCCCAAAGATTGACACCAACAAAACACACTCTGGTGGGATCCACAAGGTAGAGAGCTCGAGAAATGCAAGTTTTGCTAACTTTGGGACCAATTAGTAGGGATGAATTAGAAATTAGAGAGAAGGCATTAAATCATCATCATACATGCAAATTGAGAAAATCAAACTTGAAAACCTTCCAATATAGTAACTTTTCTTCTAAAATTTCTCATACAGAATAATTTTTTGTAGGATTGGCCCTTGATGGAGACCTCTAAATTTAGTAAAAATCTGTAAATTTTAGATGCAAATCTTTAAGATTTTAGAGGAAAATTTTAGGAAAATCATGTAAGAATCTTCAAATTTAGTACATTTGCCTCTAAAACTTCTCATATAAAGGTTTTCCAAGTAATTGGAAAAAAGAACTATATATCCAAGTGCTCGAAAAAAAACGTAGGTTAAGTGTAATCCCACCCAAATTTTGAGGTTTACCTCTAAATTCTAGATTTGAAGGTGAGAAAACCTACAAAGTTCATAGAAATTAGTAGGATTTGAACTGCAGATCAAAGGGGAGGCATACAATCATCATCATACACACAAATAAGAAATCCAAATATTAAAACCCTTAATTATAGTAAATTTGTCTCTAAAATTTTATCATATGTAGGTTTTTCAATTTTCAATTTTTTGTGGGACTCCAAGAGCTCATCTATCCGCTCCATATTTATAACCTGAAAATTTAAGGATATGGCATATCCTTGAATTTGCACTATAGAGATTTATCTTAGATTCTAATTTGCAGGTGAGAATGCCTATGAAGTTAATAGGGAAAAACCTAGGCCTAGTGTAATCCCACCCAAAAAATTGAAGTTTACCTTTAAATTCTAATTTGGTTGAGAACACCTACAAAGTTGAGAGAAATTTAGCGCAAAAACCTTTAACAGTTTACTCCGCCTTCCGTCGTTAACTTGTAATTGCTTGCCACCCATCCTAGATTTTCTCCATATTGTGGATTCGTCAACTTGGACTAACTCGCCTTTGTTTGTGATTGGCTATGGGACCAATTGCTCTTGCTCTCTCTCTCTCTCTCTCTCTCTCTCTCTCTCTCTCTCTCTCTCTCAAACACACACACAAAGCGACTGTAGACAAGCGACTGCAGACAATTGTGATCTCACATTCTCTCTCTCTCTCTCTCTCTCTCTCTCTCTCTCTCTCTCTCTCACACACACACACACACACACACACACACACACACACACACACACACACACACACACACACACACACACAGAGATCCTTGGGTGCGTACACGCGCTCACTCATCTAGATTGGACTCTCTCACAATCACATTGTAGGTTGAGATTCGAGTGTCATACACACACATAGCCAATGGCCAATCACATTGCTTCTCTCTCTCTCTCTCTCTCTCTCTCTCTCTCTCTCTCTCACACACACACACACACACACACACACACACACACACACACACACACACACACTAAACATAAACACACCACACACACACACACACACACAACATGGACATGAACCCACACACAAAGTTCGCGATTGGTATGAGACCTTCAAGCGTCGAGGTCATCAAGATGCAGTTATTTCATGGAGTTCCAAACATGGACGGTTGTGCAAGTTACAGTGGATGGCACATGGGAGGCCTCTCCTTGCTTGCAAAATTTAAGCTCCATTATATACGTAAGATATACTTTAAATTTATTTTGCTCAAGATAGAAAAAATGGCACACTCTTTGAGACCTCTCTCTCTCTCTCTCTCTCTCTCTCTCTCTCTCTCTCACACACACACACACACACACACACACACACACACACACACACACACACACACACACACAAACATGTCTTCCATTGTGGAGCTATTCGAAACCACTATTTGATTAAAATCAGGGCTTAATGTATTTATTGCAAAATCTTAGCCACATTTTAACATCGTCTTGAAGTAAATCGATAAAATTTTGGTAGCGTACATACAAACAATTTCTTAAGTTCTAAACTTTTATGGCCTTTGGCTTTGAAAAGAAAAAGGAAAGTATGAGAAAGTAGAGTCAAACCTTCTTTTATTACTCCTTTTTTTAATTACTTGAAAGGCTAAAGGTGGAAAGGTTCACATATTCCAACATTCCAAACTTCAAAAAAATGAGAGATTTTATAAGTTTTTTTCTTTAAGTGAAGCACGGAGTGACACATGGAGGGTCTCTCCTTCCTTGAAAAATTTAAGTTGCTCATATATAGTATAGAAGCTGGAGAGAATGTAATATGCCTGCCTCAATGATGTTTTGTACCCTCGTTCATTAACTCAAGGAGTAGTACCCTAAGCTTAACATGTCCATTTCCATAAATTTTTGAGTTTAGCCGTAGGTAATAAAAAATATGTATCAATGTGCACATCTTGAAGGCACTAAAGAGAGCTTTCTAGTGCACCTAACAACGTCAAAAACAGGGCCGAAATGTGCACTTTAGCTCTCATTTTAAGTTGACAAATTTTTTAATTATGGAAAAATTGAAGGGTTAAAGGGCCATGCCATGCGCTCACTTGACAAATGCCAAGACAAGCTTATCAAAAATTTGATAAGAATCACGCAAGAAATGCTAGAAAACAAAAACCCAAGCTTGAAAGTATCACAAAACTAAAAATCTGGTGGTAAGAGACACTAAAGAAAAACCCGATGTGGTGGCAAAACCCCACCTTGAAATAAAAGAACCAGAACTTATAGTGCCGGACAGCGAAGATACCTTAGACGGAATTCCATTTGTAGAGAAAGATTGGCCAGGGGAAAAAGTTAGAGAGATCAATGATGGGAGCCTAACTATAAAGTCAGCTCCTATAGAGGAATTTTGGTTGGATAACCTATCTTATGATATGAATATTGATGTATAATTCGTGTATGGAAATTGTGGATCTGAAGCTTTAGGAATGTCAAAACCATTGACCTTGAAAACATTACCTTCTTACTTGGGAGATAACGAAGATGAATCCATAGTGTGTAAGACCACTCAAGTAAAAAGAGCTGAACAGACCCTAGAAGTAGACAACATTCATTCAATCATGTCTACACCCAGCCAATGCACTCTTACCTTGGGAGAACTTTTAAAACTCAAACCATACTTATGAAATGATCTACAAAAAACCCTAGAGAAGGTGGGGATAACGGGGCTAATCTCAAAAAACATTGGGAAAACTAGAAAACAAAATGGATAACAAAGAGATTCGATATGTTCCAATGAACAAAGTCGGAGAATATTACGAAGGGGAAGAAGGAAACACCACCCTTCTAGTGAAATATAATGACATTGAAACCATGGTAATACTGGATAGTGGAATAGGCATAGCCATAGACACGAAAGTAGTATGGGAATCCTAGGGACAACAAGCCATTAGACAAACTCGAATGAAATTGCAATTGGTTGGCGAACACATTGAGAGACCATTAGGGCTGCTTGAAAAGGTAATAGGCAATTCCTGTGGAATTGAATATCAACACGCTTTTGCCATAGTAGACTTTGGGCAAAAACTCAATCATGAAATCATATTGGGAAGACCTTTCATGCGACAAGTGTGGCTTATCCAATATTGGGAAGACAATTATCTATACTTGAAGCAAGTGGGATCTATAACAAGAGTAAACCTAAAAGATCACACTTATAGAGATTTCTTGAAAACACCCATACAAGAGTTTGATCAGTCTCTTCGGCTGAAACTAAGCTTCCATCCTGGCTAAACAAAGACACTCCTATTTGGATGTGTGGAGCTTCAAAAAATGGAAGCTTAAAACGAGAAGCATGTATTCTAGAAAGGGACTGCACAGGTGAAGCCTATATCCGTGAACCCTTTCCAGAGCATTTGTTTGAGCCATTCGAGTGGACTCAAATTCTAGCGACCATGGATGTATGTGTGAATACATCTATGCCTACTCAATTTTGCAATGGGATGGCTACCATTAAGAGTTTTCGGAGGTCATTTGGTGAGCCTTCTAAGAATTTCTATTTCTCCCTCTGGAAAATGTTCTTAAAATATACTTGTACTTGTTGCGTATGTCCAAAAGGACAGCTGAACACTCTAAAAAGTGAACCTAACTTTTCAAAAATCCTTGAGAACAATCACTTTTTCATTAATGTGTGTGTCGTTTTCATGAAGTACACGACGCTCATTCAATATAGCTTTCGTCATCATTGAAGTTACAAAAAGCACAAAATTATCAGCTGGTGTTAGAATTTAAAGTTTTTGATACTGCCAATGTGTCAAAAATGACCAAAAACTTAAAAATTTTTATCTAGTTGCCTCAATCTGACAGTCGGAGAGGGAGAAATTGTCAAAATACCCCTAAAAAGAAGATTTTGCCTCACGACGTGCGGGGGGGGCATTTGGAAAATTCCAAATGGCCCTTCATACACCGTGAGACAAAAAATAAAAAAAGTAGATCACAGTGCACAGAGGGTCCTTTAGAATTCTCCAAACAGTCCCTCGTGCGCCATGATCCAAAATCCCCTTTTTAAAGATTTTTTGGCAATTTCTCCCTCTCATGATGTAAGATTTAGGCAAGTAGATAGGGTTTTTTTTAGGTTTTTGGATGTTTCGGACGCATTGGCGGAGTCAAAAGCTTCAAATTTCAACATTGTTACCATATACATGTGGTAGTGATGTGTCTGAACACACTAGGACCGACGTGGTATTTTTTCCCTCTTTAGGAGGTTTTTTCCCCCGAGCATTGTATATACGCCCATCACTCTAGGGCTATCTATCTTTCCATTGCACACTAAGTAACACACTCTCTATTGTGTGCCTTGAGCTTCCTTCGTCTTCTCCAAGCTGTGTGTGTTTCTTTGCAACCCTAATTCCAACAATTGGTATCAGAGCAAATTGCGTCCTCTTGGGCTTAGTCGCTAGCTCCTCCAGCACACGCCTACTCACTTTCTCCAATTTCAGTGAGCTTTGGCAAGCGTTTGCAGGTTGAAAAATACTTCAAGGAGCTCGTAGATCTTGGTCTGCTCATATTTTCGATTCGGGCTCATTTCGGCCTCCGTTTCCACTACAAGCAGTACTGCACATGCTATTTTGTCATTTTGTGCAGAATTTCTGTCAATGCCGTTTTTTGCATAATAGGTGCCTTATAGTCTTCTACGGTTTGTATATAGCACGTGTTGTTCTCGCTCCGTTTCTCCTATTTTCGGGCAGTTTTCACATCAGGTGCAACATTTACCATGGCTGACAACAACAACACAGATGTGTTCAAGATGTTTGCTGCTGAGGACAGGTTGGATGGGGACAACTACCCTATGTGGGCTTATATGATGCAACATATTCTTGTGTCAAAGGGCGTTTGGAACATTGTGCAGGGCATTGATGTACGTCCTGGTTCTGAGGATGTAGACAATGTTGAGGATGTTGCAGGTCTTGCTGTAGGGATTGCTGCTGTTAGAGTCGTTTTGCCTACGACAGAACAAGCTCGTTGGGATGTTAACACTAGGTTGGTAATGGGACACTTTTATGTCCTGGGACACTTTTATGTCCTGTTAAGTGACCATTTTCCTTGAATTATGTCAAGAGTTTCAAAATGAATTTTGACGTGCTATCTGTCTAGAAAGTTGTCTCATGAGCTGAAAAAAAACTCGACATTTTTTTGGAATATCAATTCCATCTTTAGCCTTGTCCTTGCACAACATTTCACAACCTAAACTGTGTGAAAAAAAGGAACCTGTTTTTGGCTTTTTTCAACTTTTTGCAACCATACCACTCTAGAATTCATGTTTGTGAGGTCTATAATGCTAGAGAACTATCTTTAGTAGTCCTCAACATGTCCTGATGCTTCTAGGGAGAAATAAATGTTAAAGTTGTAAGTTATGACCAAATTACAAAAATTGTCAAATCCTGTTTTTTAGCCAATTTTAGCTCTTCTATGATTTTTTTTGGTGGCTTTCATGATATCCAAATGCAGTTTTGATTTTCTATGTCGCATATTGTAACATAAAGCTAATATTCCTTGAGTTTTGGGGCACCTAATACCCTATTTTGTATAGTAGACAATGATGGTTGATTTTTTCAATTATAGAAGAAAACGAAACATTCTAGTATATCAAGTATAGCTTTTTCAATATTGTTAGTTTCTTGTGACAAATACATGAATTTTGTAGGTAGTAACCATATGTAGTCATAAGGATCAAATTTGGCTAGATATTGAATAGTTTCTATGGGATTCTACAACTCATAACGTTGAACCCAGTTTTTTCATGTTTGCTGTATTTAGCACTTCATCTTTGTCCCCAAGATTCCCCTTGGTAAGAGATATATTATTCTTTTGACATGCTCCATGGCTCCTTATGAACCTAAAGGACAATAGGGAACTAAGAAAACATGCATATATTATTTGTATTGAGCGTGGCTATAGAAACTTTGATGATAGGTTTGCAGAATGATAAAAATTCAACTTTTTTGTACCTATTTCTTTTGGCAAAACAAAAAATAATGAGTGAGAAGCAATCATATGTTCTGATCACCAACCCATTGAAGCTAACTAGGGAATTTATCTCAAGTCCTATAAAAATCCCAACTTTGGAGGCTTGGTGTGACCAAAAGATGAGAAATTAGCCACATTTCAAAGGTTGATGAGCCATGCTTTTAAGGAATATCTTAGAAAATTCTTAGAAGTATATATGGATGATCTATGTGTACATTCATCAATCGTGGCTGATCATTTTGAACACCTCAAGAAGGTATTCGAAAAATGTAGACTTTATAGGATTTGCTTAAATCCTGAAAAGTGCACATTCATGGGTAGACAAGGAAAAATTCTTGGACATATAGTGTCTAAAAATAGCATAGCTATTGATATTGAAAAAAATCATGTCATTGCTGAATTGCCTAGACCAACAACACCCAAGGGGATACAAACCTTCATGTGGCATTGTGGATAATACCGACGGTTCATCTACATGTACGCTATAATTGCAAAACCCATGTATAGCTTGATTACACACTTTGAGTGCACTGAGGCATGTAAAGAATCCTTCATGAAGCTTAAGCAAGCTCTTACCTCAGCTTTAATATTGAAAGCACCAGATTGGAATAAGATATTCCACATACATGTAGATGCTTCCAATTTTGCTATCGATTGTATACTAGCTCAACCAAGAGACAAGAAAATTGACTTTCCTATTTTCTTATGCTAGGTGACAGTTGAACATGGCGGAAAAGAATTACACCACCACCGAAAGGGAAGGATCAAGAATCATCTATGCCGTTAGAAAGTATAGACATTACCTATTAGCCAACAAGTTTGTGTTCTTTGTAGACCACCAAGCTTTGTTGCATTTGGTCAACAAGCCATGCAGCACAGGAAGAATAGTGAGATGGTTCATCATTCTTCTGGAATTTGATTTTACTGTGGTTGTAAAAAAGGGCACTACATATCAACGAGCAGATCATTTGTCAAGGATTGTTTCAGGAGAATCACCTAAAGGGTTAGACGATGATCTACCACATGCCTATTTGTTCTCCGTGGAAATGATACCTCGATGGTCGGACAATAGCTCAAGTGGATATACAAATACCACTTCCTATTACAATTGGATTAATCGAGAAATTGGCTATGTATCAATTACTAGCTGGTAGGCTATACAAAAGAAATCGAGATGGAATATTTCTCTTATGCATTAATCTTGAAGAAAAAAAATTGTACCTAAGTCAAGCACATGTTACCATAGTAGGACTTCACTTTGCGGAAGACCAAACTATGCAACGAATTTTGAGAGTTGGAGTATTTTGGCCAACAATGAGGAGTGATGTTCAATATTTTGTAAAGGATTTTCCTCAATGTAAACAACAAACAGCCAAAGCTCATGTAACATTGTTTCAAATGTCACCTGTCCCTAAGTGGAGTAACTATCTGTTTACTTACTTATCAAGCTTTACATTTCCTGAGGATATGAGTAAACACCGTCAAAGACCAATTAAAATTGAAGCAAGAGACTATGCTCTTATTGGGAACCAATTGTATTGGAGAGGTAAAGATCAGCATTTGTGTCTTTGTGCAAATGAAAACGAGTATATTCCGATTCTAGAACAAGCACATGCTGGATTAGCTGGATGTCACTTTTCTAGTGAAACCACCACAAGAGCAATCTTGATGGCAGGCATATGGTGGCCATCACTTTTTTCAAATGCCAAAGAATATGTTCGAAGGTGTGATGCTTGTCAACGAGAAAAAATGCCAACACGTGTAGATAGCATGCCCTTAAGAACAATGATGGGGGCTAGAGCTTTCGCAAAATGGGGTATAGATTATGTTGGGCCAATACAGCCACCTGCTTATAGAACCCAGGCTCAATATATCATTGTAGCTATGGACTATTTGACCAAGTGGACCGCGGCTAAAGCAACTCAAAAGAATGATGCCAGAACCACTATTGCATTCTTATAGAGTATGTATTCACGAGATATGGACTGCCAATAGAAACTGTCAATGATCAGGGAACTCATTTCCTCAATGAGTTAATTGAGTATTTGCTTAATGAGTTTATGGTCATCCATAACAAATCATCTCCCTAGCACCCATAAGAAAACGGACAAGATGAGCATACGAACAAAATTCTTAGCTCGATGATGACTAAAGTGGTTAGTTCAAGAAGGACAGACTGGGAAATGAATCTCCATGCTGCTCTATGGGCTTATCGAGTTTCATTCAAAACAATTTTAAATGCTACACTCTTTAACCTTCTTTATGGTCTTGATGTCATATTGGCAATAGAATTTCTATTCCCGACATTAAGGGTAGCACAGAATCTTGAGTGGGCTGGACATGAATTGTTAGAAAGACTTGAAGATTTGGAAAAGCTAGATGAGCAAAGGCTAACTGATGTAGCTCACATCTATGCACAAAAGAGAAAACAAAAACAGTTTTTTGATTCCCATCTTCAAGAAAGGGGACTTAGTTTTAGTCTATTCCCTTAAGAAACACATTCCCAAGTTTAAGAAAAAGGAAAACGGACCATTTATCATTGAAGATGTATCTCCAAGTGGAGCCGTAAAATTGTCCACCCTAGATGGTGAACCAATGGCTAGTTGAATTAGTGGATGTCGTTTAAAGAAACACAATTTGCTGCTAACCAATGAATTGCTAAAAAGAGTGCATGCAACCAGGCAAAGGAGGATTAAACGATAGCAGGTTATTGATACAACCCAAGAGGAAGCTCGGCTTTAGGTACTCAAACGGAAAGCTTCTCTCAAGAATCAATAGATATTGATTCCCATCAACACTCTAGAAATAGATGATCGACAATGGGAATCACCTAAAGATGCAATTTCAACAGATGATGATTGGTTAGACAGAATGGACTTGCGCATCAAAGTACATCTCATCAATCATAGCATCAATGCTTTGGTCGACACAGGAGCTATAGTAACTGCAGTCAGTTATTCCACGTACAAGAAGACAACAAGTCAAGCATTGACAACAGGAATAGAGACAATCAAAGGATGCAACAAGAACCCAACCCCAACATTGGAATAGTCAACTTGAACGTGGTAGTACATGGATGTTCATGTCCTCATCAATTTGTATGCTTTACCAGATGAACACATGAATGAGACGATGATTCTTGGAATTCCCTGGATGCGAACATACAAAGCAATACCAGATTGGGATACAAATCAGCTAAAGCTATCACCTAAAGGCAGGCAACTCATTGTTCCAATTGCACCAAGCAAGGAGGAATGGAAAGGAAGAAATCAACAGACCAAACCACGAAATTAATCAATCTTCTCCATCCCCTCGACAAGCAAATGCTACAAGTAGCATGCAAGGAGTCAGGCAAATTTGGGTACCAGAAGCACAACTTAAGGATAAGCCGATTCAAATGTGAGTGCCCAAAACTTCACCGACAAAACAAAAGAAGGTTCCAAGGGTAGAAACACAGAGACGAGCATCTCTGAGTAAGAAACCTAACATGAAACTAGTTTGGAAGAAAAAGGATCACTTACCTTCTCCACAAACCGTAAGATCAATCAAGAAATTGCAAGTTAAGTCTCAAAAGACTCCACCACACCATACAGCAACAAGCAAACCAAGCAAGCATCCTGATGGTACAATCAAACAGACAGCACAAAAGCTACAAGATTTTCTCTTTGGAAGACAGCATCAGAAACCCTTGAGTTAATGACTCAAGACCCAGCTCTTGCACATCATAGTGTTTTGAATTGAATTGATCTTCAAAGCATGATAGAGCCAACCACGACTATGCATAGACACGATTTTTCAACCCATGCACTCAGTCGTCCCGGAGGACGCCATCTCGGAGGGGTGGAAAGGCACTAAGTAATTAAGGGCAATGTTTGAAGAGGGAGAAAAAATTTCGATGTTAACGTGTGATTTTTTGCAAAATTACCTAACAATGCCCTTATAATTCATCATCAAGGAAAAATTCACTAATAATATCTTCCCAATGAGTGTAAATAGTGTATATACTATCAAAAAATAGTCATTTTTGGTTATTTTTCATCATTTTTATTGATAATGAGACTTAAAAATAGAGAAATTTAAAAAAAAACACAATAAAGCTATGTTTTTCAATGGATTTTCTTAATTATTGGATTTTCACTTTACTTTTTTAGAGCATTTTGTTATTTTCTTTGATGTTTTTAATAGACAAGTCAAAAGTTAATAATAAATAGCAAGGAAGCTCAGATGGAAAAATGAAAGACACAATGGTGATCAGAAAGACAAGGTAGACAAGCACAAAAAATTTAAATGAAATCACAAGATAAAAGCGGGAAGCCTAAATTAGGTGGCCATGCCTACTTTTACAAAATTCTTGCAGAATGAGCTACAGGAATCCGATCAAGGAAATTTTTGAGTCTAACATAGATTTCACGGCCTAGTAGGACTAACAAGGGAATCTGGGGTAAATTGGTTCGGGAAGTCCGGGTATACATATCCAAGTTAGGTTAAAACCACCTCATTTCCACTTGTGGCCTTTGCAGAGAGAGATTTTCGACCTCTTTCGCACGTCTTTTCTAGAGTCTACAGTTGCTTGTTTTCAGCGCTATCATGAGACATGAGGGGATCCATACAAGCAACAGAGCGGGCCAAGAAGAAGCTCAACCAGAAAGAAAAGTTGCAGGAGCTACTCGCATACCAACTGGATCCAGATTCACTCAAAGCCTCCAAGGCACCCTATCTTTCAAAAGAACAGCTAGAAGAGCATCACACCATAGTGTTCACCGGAAGATTCAAGAGTGAGGAGGGACATCAGGTAGAGTTGCAACTCCTACCAAAAGAAGTATATGATATCACCGCGAAGCTTGAGACCAAAGAAGCCAACCGCAGGCTAAGACTCATAGATTTCTATGAACAGGAGCCGTGCGGTGTGGGTTTCCAAAAAGCTTAAGAGCTTTTATCCACAATTAAAGAAGATGGAACTGCCCAGATTTCTGACCCTCAGGGGAATAAAGTTGAAGTGGTGATAACCAAGGAAATAGTGGCAGAAGCACTCAGACTGCCCATACAAGGATGGCAATGAGGGCAAGGGACAGGAAAACGGCAGGTACTTTCACCAAAGGAACTGCCGTAGCCACCTTTGCAGACCTAATTCACAAGCAGGTGGAAGAGCCAGCCAGGTTATACCACCAACACTTCCACTTCCTGGCTAAAAGGCCACCAAGGTATACCACGCCAAATCATGCGGTTGCCACCACTTTCACACAAGTCCTCAAGTCAACAACCAGGAAACCGATGGACCACGCACAATATGTCTTGACCACTTTGAAAGGCACAAAGAAAGAAGGAAAGATTACTTACCTGGGTGCACAAGAGGTATTGACAAAAATTGCATACCATACCATCGGCATGGCTGACAACCTACCACCTGCCCCAAACTAAAACACTTGGATACTGTCAGCTCAACCATCTCCTCGAGCTACAAGATCTACCAAGAGATCCTACAAATCTAATGAAGAGTCAATTGAAAGCTCGCTGGAAAGACACATCAGTGGAAGCTCAGATAATGAAGAAAAGAGAGAACGAAGAGAGGAAATGAAGAGAAAAGTTGTGGTAGTGCACCAAGAAGAGCCCGTGCAAAAGCAAGCCCGGTTTGAAAGAGAGAAACATGCATATTAATGCAACCAACAAGCACAAGGAAAGGACCCGAAAAAATGGGTGCCTAGTGGACTTAAGGGACCAAGGACCAAGCATCACACCAGGAAAGAGGCTGAAGAACCCGCTGAAGCACTAGAAGCTTTAAAGCTAAAGGAAGCCGAAGAAGCGGCAAGGAAGGAGACCACTACACAGGGAGAAGCTCAACATGCCCAAGGTGATGTGTCTCCCCGCATCTCTTCTCCTGTCCCTGAACACTAAGATCAACCCATGCTGAGTCCACCACCATCACCTGCAGTTAAAGACACCACAAATGAGCCAACTAAAGAAGTTGAGCCTGAACAAGAGAAAGCAACCGAAGCCACACAAGAGCCTGAATAGCAAAAGGAAGATAAATCTACACAACAAGCAACTGGAACTACTCAAGAGAAGCCAGTCGAGAAGGATCCAAAGACCAAAAAGGTAGCAAATCCTGCAACAGAGGACACCAGAGTTTGAGTAGCCAAAGAAGCAAAGGCAAAGGAACCACCCTCTATCGCATCACATCAAGAGAAGGACGAGGCACCACACTCTACCTCCATGAAAAAAGAACAGCCATGGCTACAAGAACAACAGCAACCAGCCGTCCTCACACAGCCAAAAGACACACAAGAGGCTGCAAAAACATCAACCCAGTTGGCACAACATGAAGACTGGAAATCAAATGACAAAGTCATCCTACAGGTTAATGAATATGCTAAGCAAATGCAGGAGATGACTGAAAGACTTTTCTCGGCAACACTTTGCCGTAGCAAAGGGCCAAAGAGTTAGAGATGGTGATTGAAGCACTCCAAGGGGAGTTAGACGACAGACTTAATGTTATCACCGATCATCAGAGGCAAGTGCAAGAACCAAAAGCAAAAGTTGAACAACATAAGCTCGCTAGAGATAAGCAACAAAAAGAAATAGAAGAGTTGAGTTTCTTACCAAACTGTAAGATGCGTGCAAAGACAAGGATGATCAGCTGATAGAAGTTACAAATGAACTTCTCACTACCACCCTCTCAGCTCAAAAAATCTAGGTACAGCTAGATGTAGCTAATGCCTCTCTATAGTACTCAGAACAAAGAATCAATGACATTAGGCAAAATTTGGACTCACAAAGGGGCCCTTTAAGGAGTTTGACTTTACCTCTCTCTACTAAAACGGGCGCATGGATAAATTTTTGCAAACAAACTCCAAAGTTGGCGGAGGTTTGACAGTTAGAATGTCCTCTTCAAGATCTATCTACTGATATATAGCACGCCATGAGATTCCTCATATTTTAGAAGATTCTTTTTTTGATTCACTTAGATTCCGACAGAGTTGTCACATCATAGGTGAATCAAAAAAAGAATCTTCCAAAATATGAGGAATCTCGTGGCGTGCTATATATCAATAGATAGAGCTTGAAGAGAACATTCTAACTGTCAAACCTCCGCCAACTTTGGAGCTTGTTTGCAAAAAATTTATCCATGCGCCCGTTTTGGTAGAGAGAGGTAAAGTCAAACTCCTTAAAGGGCCCCTTTGTGAGTTCAAATTTTGCCTAATGTCAGGTGATAATCTTGCAGCAAATACGAGAAAATCCAGCCGTTTCCTCGATCAAAGGAACAAATGAGGTCTACAAGGCATTAGAAAAGAAAAATAAAGACCTCGAGCTGGAGTGGAAGTTAGAGCAATCTCAGCGCAGAGACCTAGCTTTGATGCAGGTCCAAAGAGAAGATGAACTGCTGAAGGAGATAGCTGAACTCAAAAGAGTTAACCACTATTGAGAAAGGGAAAGCCACAAATTCAAGAAGAGGCAGGCACTTTGGAGTAGCCTCAAGTAGAAATACCCTCAGTATCATTTGATGAAATGGAGACACAGTCCATAGTAGAGCTGAGTGGTGAGGAAGATTTTCAGGTAACCATTACAAAGGAAGACATAGTGCCCATGGTCCAACTCTGAAAGGCTGAAGAATATGCATTGAAATAAAATATTACACAAGAGGTAGATGAGAAGTCGAAGGCAGTGATGGATTGGGAGTTGAGAATTCTTCACTCCGTCAACGTTACACAACTCACTCCCAATCAAATCAATACCCAATGGCACCAACAACAGTTCCTTCCCTACCCTCTGATAAAAGTTGAGCTGCTACAGGTAAAAGAAAGGCTTTACGTAGACATGCAAGTCGAGGGTGCAGATAAAGACCACCTGAAGTGGAGTTGAGCTGGCTTAACAAAAACCCATGATACTTGATTTGTTCACGAGAGCACCTGTAGCCCTGCAAAAAGATTTGACTTTCTATCTTGTACCAAGAGTAAGGAATTGGATAGCACACGAGGCACTACTCAAGAAGCGGCCAGCCTGGCTAAACTACCCCAAATTGCTTGCTCCAAAAAAGGGACCAGCGACTGAAGAATACATGGTGGAAACCCAAAGGGTGCCATGTCATTCTTTAAAAGTCTACGAGATTTGTCATGTGCTAAGCTATATAAGATATGCCGAATGCTTCTCACATGCATCGAAGTGTTCAATGAGCCAGAGCAACCAGGGGCCCCTTCGATGTCATTCCTCAAGGGTGACAAAGGTTTGTGCTATGATCTCAGTGGCCAACCTTCCGAAGAAGTCCTCTATGGCTTCTACGCCAGATGAAGGTAGAACACACAATATGCTACCATTCGAGGAAGCATTCTACATGGGATTCTTCACTTGGCGAACGAAGATATTTGCGCCAGTGATCAGTAACCTCACATCAAGGTTTGTAGGCTACTCAGCATTGGAGCTGAAGAACAGAGTAGCTATGAATTTTTGCAAGTGCCAGATAAACAAAGGAAGCTAAGATACCAAAAGGAACTGAGTGCGCTTAAAGACCACCTAGCCAGTCGCCAGCCCGAAGACTACTTCAGCCCATAAAGTTGTGTCAAGGGACGACACAGGCAAGGAGGGGGGGAATGTTAGCAGCAAGCTAACACTGAAACCATTTTTAGAGTTCTCATTGTAAAACACTTATTATTTTGATAAATTAGGAATATTGTAACTCCTATTTTCTCGGATAAACTCTATAATTAATGAGTCGGGGTTACAAGCTTCCAAATTGTATCAACCTGTCATTACCCATCTTTGGTAGAACTCCGAGATTATTAGTTTTGACCACCAAAAAACTTGGCTAAGGTATAAAAGCCAATTTTTGTAAATTATTATAAAGTTTTTGGATAATAATATACACAGCGTGAGCTAACGACGCTCACTCCTCTCCTTCTCACGCTTCCTACTCCCTCCCCGGTTGTCACATTGCAATCGTGATCGCTGCATTGCAATCGTAGGTAAGAGCTCTACGCAGTGACGTAAACACATCACGGTATTTTGTAGCTTTTGGCGTCACTAATCGGTGGCCTAATTTCATTGTAACTAGGAATTTACATTTCAAATAAAAAAATAAGCATATGTAGGATACTGGGGCATCATTGCTAAGCATTTAGATGCATTCAGGGTCAAAAATGGCTAGGTCAAAAATCCATTGCTGCTAATAATTGCGATTTTGGAACTTGACCTAAAGTGGGTTTTGAGACCATAACCATGTGTTCTTAGGTCTTATAAATATGTCCTAGAAGTTTCATTACGTTTGGATGTCATTTGATGTTGTAACGGATGTGATTTGTTTGCCGATGAGTGATTGGCTTTTGGTAATTTCAGTCACTTGAGTGTAGCTTGAGTTAGATACGAGTTGTTAGTTGTTTTCCAAGAGATTGATAACCTCTTGCAGCCTCTATGCACTAGTTGAGTGAGCTTCATCCCATGGATTGACAATTTCATCGTGGTTCTCGCTAATACTGCAATAAGATAGGATGGTGCGGTTAGACATGCGTCCCATAGGGGGAGAGCCTCTTAGTAGGGTATGAGAGAGAAACACACACACACACACTCACAGGCTCCCTTTACACAAAGGGAATAGGGGACACATGTCAGCTCCCTAGCCCAGTATCCCCCAAGGTGAATTCAAATCCTATTGGATGGCCATAGCTGTGGACCAATGAGAATTAGGCTACAGTACATTTAGTTTAATTCATTTTAAAACACTTGATAAAAGAACCAATAGGAATTAAGCTCTCTAGAAGACTATTGGACAGTCTCCCAAGGGGTCCAATGAGCATTCATCATCCCAATGGATTGCCTGATTCCTATTGTTCAGAAGACAAAGGGGTCCAATGAGAGTTTAATTGCACTAATTAAATAATTAAATCTCTCACAAAAGGGGAAAGGGGGCCACATGTCAAAAGGCTATCATTTATGATTCTCAATTATCATTGGCTAAGCTTTGCAGGATCCAATGGGGTAAAGACTCTCTCTCCTTCTCAAGCTTTAATGAAAAGCTCATCATCTACTCCAAGCTTGTGAGAAGGGAGCCCTACACCAACAACCCTTGGCTTTGTGATGCAAATCCAACCAAGATCCAAGCTTCAATGCATGCTCATCTCCTCTACCATGCTAATTACTAAGCTATGCTAAGCTTTTATGAGTGATTATGCGAGGAGATATACTTATTTCTCGTAAGACTCCTCCTTCTTTCTCTCAATCTACCTTCGTACCCTGCTAGCTCTCACCATCTTCGAAGGTGTGTGAGGTCTTGGGTCTGAGACCGTGAGGGAATTGATGTTGTGTTTAATAAGTGTGTGCATGGTGCTTGAAGCTTTCATCTTCATTACACCAGCAATTTATTGAAGGAACACAAAGTAACGTATTGTAAATGTCTCCATTGATGGGGGAAACCTATATTACAAAGCCTTTTGGAGGGGTGACCGGCTCCATGTAAATCCGGTCCTCAATTGTTATCAATAGCTTAATCTCTCTCTCTCTTGAAGTATTGTTCATGCCTATCTAACTAGGTGTTATGCTTTTTGTTGCTCTCTCCATCCAAGGCTCATTAGGAATCTTTTCTAATGAAATGCTCACTATGTTTATGCTATTTTCCGCTATACGCAAGTTACTAGGCCATTAAATGTTACATTTATCCTCACCCTTGTGAAAACAAAAAAAAAAACAATTCCTATTCCCTTAGTCACTTTTATTATATAATTCTCATTTACTTGCATACTTTTCCTATTCCACCCAAAATAATACAAAAGAGAACCATATCATATGATTCCAATATCTTTTTTCATATCCATAATTCTTCCATATTTTCTCATTATTCTAACACCATGTGCTCATTGAGCTAAAATCCATGAATAGTCCATACACTAGTCCCACCATGTATATATTTATTTATTCACCAATAATCCTCCTCCATGCATGTGTAAAGATAACTTGGATGCTTTTGTATCATGATACGACTCATGGAGGGTCTCACTCTTGGATGCATTGTGCAAATTCAACAAAGGAGGGGGCCACTAAAGACTTTTATAGGCATTAAAAATAGGATTTTTGGTGAGATTTTTGGCGCCTATCTCCGTTCGGAATTTGAAGAAGTGACCAATAGAAAAAGATGTAGCCCAGAAGCTCAATAATCACCTTAATGTTTTGCATAATTTTTGGAGCTACCATCGGTGAGATATGAATTTTATGGTGGACCCCAATCTGTCCACTTTTCCTCACAAGTCACCCCTACTCTTGCTCACGTCTTTTCACGCTTCTACACACACACACACACACACACACACACACACACACACACACACTCATTCCTCTCCATCCCTCGCTCAAACCTGCAACTTTCATGGCTCCTTTCATCTTCTTCACCACTTCCATCTCTCCCTTACTCCATAGCTCAGAAATTATCATCTCTACACACATATAGCTCAATTTCTCTCTCTAGAATCAAATTCATATTACCATAACCTCTTCATCCTTCACAAAAAGAGAAAAAATCAGCAAATAACCAAGCTCAAGATCTAACAAAGGAGGAGTTTGATCATGGAAAATTCAATTTTTCCATGGTCACAAGAACTACACCGACAAAGTTCTACAATTGCTTCATTCACGAGAAGAGATAGGTGAAAAATTCCCTTTCCATCTTGTGGTTTTCATCAAATTGTGTATATTCTCATCCTTCTCTTACTTTTTATCATTGTATAAATCATGTAATGTACCTTGAGTACATATGCCATGTAGTTTTACCCCATCCTACTAACTACAAACTACTAACACTAATGACTAACTCTTCTTGTAAATTGCACCCTCTACTATCTACTAAAGTAGGCACCTCCAAGTTACTCACCTCTCTCTCCTTTTACTCTCAGTAATCCTTCCCCTTGAGCCCACATCCATGTGACTCAAGGGATAAGGAAGACCACTCCCATTTTGAAAATAAAAAATATTTCATAATCTTTTTTATTGACAACAAAATGGATTAGGTCTAATCCTAATCAAGGCTCCCAAAAGCCTATAAATAGAGCCCATTCCTCTTTGTTAATATGATCTCTCCACTATTGCTCACTAGTTTGAGCATACCATTCTCCATCTTAGTTGTAGGGAGAGAGAGTGACATCTCTTTACACCATTACTTGTGGTGTATATGACAGCTTCTTGAGATAGTTATATCATTGTAAGGGAGTGAGTGATTCATAACTTCCAATCAAAGTTGTACCTACTCTTGCACATCAATTGAATCAATAAACTGGGTGTAAATGCGGTTCAAAACCCTCTTGAGTCTCTCCAATTCACACTTGCAACCTCATCATGTTTGGTTTAAGGTGACGTGTTCTCATTTTGAGATTCTTTTGTACTATTTTCTTGTATGTGACTCAAGAGCTCTTGTTGCTTGAGAAAACATTGTAAGAGGGTTGTATGGTGATAGGGTTCCCATAACCCTAAGATAATGTGTAGATCAAAACATCATCAAACTTAATTGTACCTCTCGACTCTCCTCCAAGCTGTTTATACACCCACATCAATCATTTAACATTGAAGCTAAATACTTGCACAAATCTCTCTCTCTCTCTCTCTCTCTCTCTCTCTCTCTCTCTCTTTGTATGTGTGTTTGGTGTGATCTATAGCATTGATATTAGGTTAGTGTACCCTTCCTTCTTGCTTGTATTGCTCAAGGATTCTCCTCTTTGGTGTCCTAGTTCGCTCTGTAACTAGGTGGTGTCCCTTCATTTGTTGTTGGTTGTGGGTTTGTTGTGGTTCTCTTGTTTGTGGTTTCCCTAGCCCCAATTGAGCAGCATGGGAGACTTAAGGGGTGTTTAGAGGTTGCCTCTTTTATTGCCCGTCCCAGACCGCCTCAACAGTGTGGGAGAATTCTAGGTTTTTGTTTCATTATCATAAAGAGTCCTCTTTATCCTTGTGAGTCTAGCTCTAGCTAGCTTATGGAAAACTAATGTGGTGTGAATCCAACCCTGTATGAGGGGGGGGGGATTTTATAGCCTTGTCTCATCTCACAAAGAGATGGTCCAAGGGAGGAAGTGACTCAACTAGGGCATGGACGCACGCCAAGAGATTGTCAATATCTTATTTGAACACAATACACTCCATGGAAACAATCTATAAACGCTCTAGACGCAAAAAACCTAATTTCTACCGCTCTGATTTAATCACACAGCCACATGCAAAACCAATAGAAAATCATCTTTGATCAACACCAAACTTGGTAGGCTCATTCCTTACTAGGTCAAAAAAATAATTCTAGACCAGCAAACCTAAAATCTGCACACTTGCAAAAATGACAATTTCCTCCAAACACAAATTTATAGGTAGCAAATTCTGGTGTGGACACACCTACTAGATGCTTCTGAGCACTGGGAATCATAAGTACCTTATAGAATTTCAAAATAAATATTGGATAGTGAGATATGCCACTTAGAAGAGGTGCGGTGCAAAGAGATGAAATCCTGGTAGTAAGAGGGAACTCATGGCGTACAAAGAAATCTTATCTTCTTCTTAGCGATAACAAAACTTGTGTTTCAAAACCTTAAAACGTTGCCTTTTATACCCTAGCTAAGGATCTTATGTACAAGGGCTAAACTACTCCAAAAATAAGTAGCCTATCCAGGAAACTTTTCTAATTTATGATACAACTTGAAAGCTCATAGCCCCAGATTTTTCATAAATAAAAAGTGAGACAAAGTCTAATGGTTTTTATGCTAAATTAACATTCAAGTTTGTGTTACAAAGGTTTAAAAGACCTCCCAAACATCTTCCTTTTTGAAGTAGATATTTTTTGGAAGAATCTTCCAACACTCCCCCCCTCTTACTTCATGTTGTCCATGACATGATTCAAGGTCTCGTAGTAAAGAATCTGTAGTCAAGTTGTCATTGTCTTTGTGAGGGAAGGGGAGGTTGGTATTTGTTCTAGATTTTTCTTGTGGCTCCACTTCTTGGGCATTCCTTTGGTGTTGTTAGCAGAGATTCTTCTTCTCCAAAAGATAATATCCCCCCTTCCTTGAGTGATTCATATCATTTTGTGCCACTGTTGTTACATGAGTGGGGCTTCTATTGGCGAGGAAATTTTGCATCTTGTTGCGCTTTAGTCTCTTCAAAGTGGCCACTATTGGCCGTGAAGACGGATTTTGATGTGCCTACATTGGTGGGAACTTAACTTGTTTGGGTTGTTAACATTATGATGGCTCCTGTTTGTGGTTCCACTGTGATGCAAGTCTTCTACAATATTTCACCAGCTTTGAAGAAATTTGTGAGCTCCTTATGATTTTTGTTGATAGCTCTCTTGCTAAGGTTTTCATTGATTGGCATTTGTCTTTTTATGTCTTTCTCTGACTTGCCATTGTTGTTGATGTTGTGTTGTCGTGCTTGAATAGAAGAGTTTCTCTTGACAAGCATGTGAAGACTTGCAGCTTTTCACTAATTTTTTGACAAATGATTTGGGTAGCCATATCCTTAATGCGGATGTAGAAGGAATATATACAAGAAGATAATGATGAGTGTTTCTGAAATGTGGATGACCAAAGGGAAAACACCCGGTGGGACAAAAGTTCCTTTGGTATACACTCTGATTGGAGTTTAGCATTTGGACTTGAAGTACTTGTTCACGCAAGGTGAGTGCTTGGGAGAAACAAACGAAGAGTGCCTAATGCAAGTATCAATTATGGGACACTCTAAATGCATATGAGATATTTGTCAAACAAAGCATGCAATATGAAAGATGGAGTTGATGGGTGCTTCAAGGAGCAAATGTAGCACATGTGACATCAAAGGATGTCTCATTATCTTCCACATTTCCAAGAAGGGTTTTTGATGTAGAAGCTTCTCCACTCCTACCTCACTGTGCATAGTGCATGAGTGTCTTTTGGACCTCCTTCTTCACTTCACAAGACTTAAAATACATAAACTTCGACTCTTATGCTCACATTATACTAGCAAGAGTGACACAACGTAAATATACTCAAGTATTTTATCTTGTGAAACACCTAGAATAGCTAAGATTCTTAGACCACAGAGAATATTTCTTGAAGATTTGGGACTAACTCCTCGCTCATTTAGTGGCTTATCTGCCCGACTCTGACTTATATGCCATGGCAACTTGGATGTACTTGTTCAAGGCCAGAAACCTAATTCCAAAAGTTCTTGGAGATTTAAGCCTCTTTCCTTGTTTTGGTCTATGGATGCCACCATTTTGTCAAGTAGGTCGGCATACTTTGGCTCCTCTTGACTTGCTTGTCGTTTGTTCTCCAATTATTGTAGGGATTGATGGAACCTTTGATTTATCTCCCATGAGAAGTGGTTGTTGATGTGTGTGGGTTCTTTGTGATTTTGTTCCCACTAGCAATTTTGGAATCCACTTTGTCTTTGGTCCATGTGTGATCGTGCTTTGCACTTGCTCTATTTTCTTGATTACTTGATGGACATTATGCTTTAATATCCTGAAAAATTTATCAAACAAAAGCAAGTTGTGTAAGAGATGGAGTTGATGGGTGCTTCAAGGAAAAAATGTAGCACATGTGGCATCAAAGGACATCTCAATATCTTTCACATTTTCAAGAAGGGTTTTTTATGTAGAAGCTTCCTCACTCATACCTCATCGTGGTTAGTGCATGAGTGCCATTTGGACTTCCTCCTTAACTTCACCACACATAGACTTTGACTCTTATGCTCACCTATACTAGGATGAGCAAGAGAATGTAATTATGCTCAACTCTTTTAGCTTGAGCATTACCTAGAATAACTAAGATTCTTAGACCCCATAGAATATTACATGAAGGTTTGGGATTAACGCCTCAATCATTTAGTGGCATAGCTGCCCGACTCTGACTTTTATGCCATGTATGTTTAAGGGAAATTTGGACTTACCTATTCAAGGCCAAAAACCAAATTCCATAAGTTCGGGAGATTCATGCCCCTTTCATTGTGTTGGTCTATGGATGCCACCATTTTTTCCAGTAGGCTGGCACATTTTGGCTCCTCTTGACTTTCTTGTTGTATGTTGTCACTACTTTGTGAAACAAGTCCTTCAGCTCTTGTAGGGACTGATGTAGCCTTTGTGTTAATTCCCATGAGAAGCAATTGTCGATAGGTGTGGGTTCTTTGTGATTGAGTTTCCACTAGCAATTTTGGAAGCCACCTTGTCTTTGGTCCTTGTGTGACCATCTTTTGCATTTTCTTCTTTTGCTCAATGACTTGATGGACACTAGGCTTCGGTAGTAAGATTTGGTGATTTTCATTGTGTAGAAGCCTTAATTTTGTAGTTGAAGACAAGGTATCCATCTAGAAATCTTAGCACCCTCAATTGTGATTGTCTTTTGTGGGCTCTTGGCTGTCATTGCTTGCGTTTGGGTAGAAGCTTGTGCTGCATGATTTCTCTTGGTTGTTCCAGATTGAGCGACAATTTTTGATAACCATATTTGAGTGTTACCTTCATAAATCCTTGTGCTTCCAGTAGCTTGACTGGAATCATTCAATGCTTCATTGTCTTTCTTGGGTAGCTTGACTAACATCTGACTTTTATAACAACACTTGTCGCATTGCTTGTGGCTTTGAAGGTCTCTTTTGATACCTTTTATGGTTTGTTTTACTCTTTCTTGAGTTGTTGGTCTTTTCTTGATGGCTCGACTTTCTCCTTGTAGAACTTCTTTCTTAAGGTCAATAGATCAAGGATATTACTTTAGGCTTTTTGGCCCAAACACTGGTGTTTCCTTGGAAGTATCCTTGAGTAGTGATTGACTCATTTGATACTACCCACCGTGTCACCTTTTGTTTTTGAGGTTGGACTCGTGCTTGATGTATCCAAACTAGGTCGTTGACGTTGATGTACTCCTTGGATACTAACACTTGGTTTATTCTTTCCAGCGTCTTTTGGATGCCTTTTTGTGATGGAAACTTTCGTTGATAGACTTTTTTCTTTGGTCTCCATTGCATTGTCGATGGTTTGTCTTTTGATGAAGAAGCTGCACGGGAAGTTTGATGGAGGTTCGTTAAAGGTAAAGTTGTCTTGGGAGGTTGATCTTCTTCAATAGTTACCTTAGCTTTACCTTTTTCCACGGTGGTTGGAAATTTCTTCTCTACATGGATTAGTGAAGCTTTATGGTCTATTAATCTTGTCATTGTTGAAGATTTGGGTTGTTGTCAAAAGAAGATATTTCTTTATATTTACGTCAGGATCACTCTCTTTGATGTGATGGGAGTCAATTATTTGGAAAGTATCCTTGTACTCCCTAGTATTCACCTTGAGTACGACTTCAGCAATGCCACAGCTAGGAATCGACATTTTTGAACTTGTGACACTATCTTCTCTAGCTCGATGACAAGCGGCTTTTCCATCATTATCCACGTTCCATAAGACATTAGATGCTTTGTCGCTTTTGGATCTATCACAATTGAATATGTATTCCAAGTTCCGTTTCTTCAATATGCTAAATTTGATCTTTGTAGGGGACAATTGATCTTCTTCCTTATCCTTTGTACTTCTCTTGATCTTGTGTTTTTTGAATACTTGACGTTGAACTTGGAAAAATTTACCCGTCATCTTATTTCATTTGTGCTTTGAATCAGATTGTGTCGATTATTTAGATACGTCCATGATGATATATTCTTTTGGTTGCTCTGCTTCCTTTGTTTGCACTTTCGTATCATGCTCCATGATGTAGTCATCTATCTCACTCTTTCTGCTTTCCCACTCACAAACCTCATTAGCTTTCTTCACCACATTTATCGTAAATAAGGGAGTGATTTCATAGCCACTTGAAAGTCCATCTTTAGCATCGTGTGGAAGATCTTGTATAGAAACTTTGTCCACAATTTGTTTTCAATCTCTTACCAATTTTTTTGTAGTAGCTTTAGAGAGGTTTTCAGTTTCTTGGACTGCCAAAACCATTAGAAAGGGTCTTATATCATAGCCATCTTTGTCGCAAAATTTGGTGTTGGTCACCTCATTTACATAGACATCAAGAGTCGCTAGTATTTGATCCCATCCAAAGGGTTCAAATAACTCCTCTAGAAATGCTTCCTTAATGTAATCTTTATTTTCTATTGAATGCTCTCGGATGAAATCTCCTTTCTAAGACTTCATTAGGAAAAATATGGACTCTCCTTGGGCCTTTTTTAGTGAAGGCTTAACGGAGAACCAATGAGAAGGCTCTTGGGATATCACCTAGAGGGGGAGGAATGGTAGGGGTGCAGCCTAATTGTCTCCCTCTTCAATGCTTGGTTCTTAGAGAGAGGTGGGAGGTAGGCTAGGGGGGGAGGGTAAATAGGAGGAGAGAGGTGTCATAAAAGAGGAGGGACCCCCCCAAAAAAAACGTGCATGCTTAAAAAACCCTAAAAATTGAAAAAAAATTAAAAGTTCCAAAGTTGACCCATTTGCCTCCAAAACTGCCCCAAAATATAAACTAACTTAAAAAAGTCAAATTTTCCCCCCAAATTCCACTTTTCTCTCTCTCTCTCCCTCATTACTTTTTTTCTCCCACACTCTCCCTCTTCTCCCTCCTCCCATTCTCTCTCTACAGTCAAGGCAGCCATAGCCAAAAGCTTTCCACCACTCTCTTCCTCTCTCTCCATAGCTCCCCCTTCTCTCACACCTCCATCAACCCTCTACAGTCCCACACTCCATAGCCACACAGCTCCACTATCCTCTCTACCTCTCACTCCTCCCCTCTTTCTCTATCTCCACTGTCAAAGCCACCATAGCCACCATAGGCAGCTCACCTCACCCCTCCCCTCAGCTCCTCATTCTCTCTCCACAGTACTCAACTCTTTCAAATCCCTTCCTAATCCCAACTTCCCAAGCCTGTCCACGCATAGACAGCCCAAACCAGAGATAGAGGAGATTGTGTTGCACAACACAAAAGACTCAGAGGGGGTATGGATCCCACAAGTATTCAAGAAGGGTGCATGGGTCTACATGCAACTGTCACGTGTTGGACCTCATCGCGTACGGTGGCGTATTGGAACGTCATTGGAAGGGTCGGCTATTGGCATTCAGAAAAACCAAGTCCGGAATGGTGGCCATCGTGCAACACGTCTACAGTGCAGTTGAGATCCACCTCAAGAGAGCTTCAACTCAATTTGCACCTCATTGTAAGTTTTCATGGTTTAGCTATCCCATGCATATGTCATGTTTACGTTTATGTGATCATTATGTTTAACTAAGGGCATTTGGAAAGATGTTTTTCCATCTAGCTTAGTTGAGGAGCAGCCGCAGGCACGTTCATGGTTGTGCATGCTCACATTGGGGAGCTTATGTTTCCTAATGTCTCATCGAAAAAACTTACCGAGCAGTGAATATTCATGTACTCCCACAAGTACGTGGTGCCGAAGTCAAGCCAAAGCTATGGTAGGTTAGAAGCGGTGGAGACACCCTCATTGCAGAGTGCAGAATGGCCAACTCCAGACCATTGGGCTTTTCTTTCTTTCAAGCGCAAGGTGCTGCAAGATTTCCAAGGGTCCATAAAGTTTGGTAAGGCAACCAGATCGGTGGGTCTCAGTTGGCATTGTCCCATTCATTTGTTTGTGCATGCATTCCACTCTCTGCCGATTGTAGAAACACCAACAATGTTTGTTTGCAAAGAAGTTGACATAGATGCAATGGACACCATTCTAGGTGTCAATTGGGGCTATGTTGAGGGTTTGCATGATGGTGATCGTTATAAGTGCAATGTGTCCCCCACACAGCTTTGCCTTCGGTATTTGAAAGCAAGGTGCACCTTGTATGCACGGTTTTAGCTACGAGAGGTGGATGCACAAACGTGGCAAATGGATACCCTTGCAGCTGACAGCCGAAGAGGTTCAATCCTTTCAAATTCGTGTCTGCATGCCCAATAACGAGGTGGAGGTGGTTGCAGTGAATCCGCATTGGACTCTTGCCAATCTTCAGGAACACTTTGTCATAATGGGATTCGAGGATGTCGGTAATGCAAGTTTCAAACTGGAACAACGCAAGGTCTGCTTTTTAAATGCATTTTTTTTTTCGAGATGGAATATGTCTATATAAGGGGGACCACCTCCTCATTTCAATTTATCCCTCATTACATTCCCAAACCATTTTTATCCCAGCATTGCAGAGAGACCTAGCATACCCAATCACACGCAAAGAGAAGACATGGCTGCTACAAGTGCTTTAGATGCATTCCTTACTGAGGTTGGGCATGCAAATCGCCCTGAGCTTCAAGCATTTTTCAACCCAAACCCGAAAACCCTC
>NW_028221698.1:0-55588 GCF_014529385.1 Adiantum capillus-veneris
CAACTTGAGGAAGGCAATGGGCATTGAGGATTTTGGTTAAACTGAGTCTTGAGGTGGAGTATATGTACACATTGTAGACAATTATATGAGCAAGAAAAAATGCTGAAAAAATACCATTTTATGGTTCACTCTCATGTATGCCTTCTTTTCTTACTATTGAGGATGTATGCGGTGGGCTTGAAAAGTTGGCCACTCGTAAAGTGGGAGATCTTCAAGGTATCAAGCTGGAGATGATCAAATGGACGGGAGATTTTACCCATGAGTGGATGTGTGATATGTTCAACCTTGCACTTCAACATGCTATGCCTTATGATTGGAGTACTAATTGGACTAAGCCTTTGCATAAAGGAGGGGATGTAAAGAATGTAAACAATTACCGTACTATAATGATTGGGTCTCTTATGGGAAAGCTGTTTGGGTGCATAATGGAGATGGAATTGAGTGATTGGGCTGAAGATAATGACAAGCGTGCAAGGGGACACACGGGTCTTCATCTATGCCATAGCACCATTGATCATCTTGTCACTCTTCGTGTTCTCATGGAGGAAAGTTGGTTGAAAGGCAAGCGATTGTATTGTTGTTTTGTGGACTTTAAGAAAGCCTTTGATATGATTCCATGTAACAATTTGTGGAGAAGGATGGAAGAACTCCAAGTTCCAAGTGAGTTTATACTTGTGGTCTCTCGAATCTATGAGAAGGTGATCTGTCAATTGTGCATGGGAAGAGAAATTTCAGAAATTGTTGTAAGCACTATTGGGGTTAAACATGGATGTCCATTGTCACCAACTCTCTTTGGTCTATGCATCGATCAATTGGAACAAATGGTACTTGACTTTATGCAAGAAAAACTCATTGAAGAGGTCACTATTTGCAATGCGGTAATTATGCTTTTGTTGTATGCGGATGATGTAGTGCTTCTATTACACACTTTAGAAGATGCACAAAAGCTTATGGTTGTCCTTGAGAACTTTTTCTTGCATATTGGGTTGATTGTGAACGAATCCAAGACAAAGGTTATGCTTGTGAAAACCAACCATAAGGAGAAGCCATGCATTGTGTACAACAATGATACACTTGGAGTTGTTGAGAGCTTTAAGTACCTTGGCCTTGAGGTTCGTCCAATCACAAGTGGCATGAATGTGCCATGCGTCGTATGGAAGCGAGAAAGAGAGCATATTATGCATTTGAGAACATGTTAATCCGGGAAACATCAAGTGTTGGTGCAAGGTTTCCAGTTTCTGAAACCTTAAAAATTTTACAAAGCCTGATCAAATTAACTTGGTTGTTAAGAAAACATTGTAGAATGATCTAACTATGGCAATATTGGTATTTTTGGAAACGTAACCAGAGCTTTTACTATGGTTAAGATTTTTCAGAATAGAATTCCGATAAAATCGGGAAAGTTATGGGCTCTAAAAGGTTACATTATGAATATAATTATTTAAGTAAAATTGAATGGTTTCGGTAATTATTACTGCTAAAGACTTTTTATCCTAACGTTCTAGAAATTGCAGATATTTCCAAAATTAATCATTAAAAGTCGACAAACTAGCAGAAATTCAATTCTGTGTATCTGGGGGGCTGTGTGGGGTAACGATGAACTTTCCCAAACTAGATTTAGCAGCAAGGGGTGCTTGTGGAGCTCTAGGGCTGTCTTGGGATGCAAGTTACTTCCATATTCAGCCAGTGAGTGCCCAGAAACCTATAAATACGACCCCTTGGTTCACAATTGGAACAGACTCGGAGCCTTGGAAAATTCTCTCTCATCTAGAGGGATCTCTACTCAAAAATCACTAGAGAGCAAAGCTCTAGTTGGTTAATCAACAGTAATTAGTACTAACCCTTTTTAATTAGCAGAACTATGTTAATCTATTTACATTTTCTTAATTAAATTCAATTAACTAAGAAGATTAAACCTATTTATACTCTAAAATTATCTTCTAATTCTTAATTCTCTGTTGATTATTTAGATTGAGTTTAGGGATACTAATCTAATTAATTATTATATTATACTAGGACGGAAATTACTCATCTTAACCATAAATTAATGATAATTAAACCTAATTTAAGATAAGATAATTATCAAAGCTGTGTTAGACTATCAAGATGCTAGGAAAATTATCTTTTAATTTTTAAAATATTTTTAATAATTATTTAGGAAGAATTACACTATTTTTAAGAGAAAAATAAAGGAAAAAATGATCAAATCAATCTAAAAGGCTTTGAGATAATTATCAGAGGTAAAAATCATTTTGAGAAACCCGCAATAATTATATTAACCTCAGAAAATTAGTGTAACTAAATATCTCAGTAGGAAAACATTGTTTTTAAGGGAAAATAAAAGGGGGAAAATAGAAAATTAATTGGAAAAGATTTGAGATAATCATCAGAGGTAAAACTCATTTTAAAAAACGATGATAATTATCTTAACGTCAAAAAATTAGTGTAACTAATTATTTCAGTAGGAAACACTGTTTTTAAGGAAAAATAAAAGGAGGAAAAAGAGCAAACTAATTCAAAAAGCTTTGAGATAACTATCAGAGGTAAAAAAAAATCTTAATAAACCTATGGTAATTATCTTAACCTCAGATAATCAGTTTAACTCATTATCTCAGCAGAAAACACAGTTTTTTAGGCAAAATAAAAGGAAAAATTAGCAAACTAATCTAAAAAGTTTTGAGATAATTATCAGAGGTAAAACACATGTGAAGAAACGCGTGTGATAAACATCTTAAAGTCAGAAAACTTGAAAAAAATCGAATTTATGTATCTGGGGGACTATGTGGGATAATGCTGCAAAAAAACACTATTTTAAAGGAAAAATAGAAAATTAATACAAAAATATTTGAGATAATTATCAAAGGTAAAACACATCTTAAAAAACCTATGGTAAATATCTCAACCTCGGATAATCAATTTAACTAATTATCTCAGAAAACAAAACACCGTTTTTAAGGGAAAATAAAACGAGGGAAATAGAAAAATATATTAAAAAGCTTTGAATTAATTATCAAAGATGCAACATATCTTAAATTTTTTTGATAATTATTGTAACCTCAAATAAGTAGTTTAGCTAATTATTATAACTAATAGTAACCAATTTTGCGTATAAATTGGGGAAAGAAAACTAGTAAATGAATTTATATAAGTACCCAATAATTATCAAAGGTCACAAACATCCTTATCTACTTGTGATAATTATACCATAGTTAATTAGTGAGTTTAGGAAATAATAATTGACCAAAAGTCCTGTTTTTAGCAAAAGATTAATGAAATAAATAGACTTTGTGGTCAAAAGTTTTTAGGAAAATTATAGTAAGTGTAAACTTGTGGTATAAAGTTGAGGAAATGAAATCTTTAAAAGAGAATAAATATTAAGCTCAAAATAAGCATATTCCAAGATGAAAATTTGATGGGGAAATTAGGAAAAAGATATATAAAACTATAAGTAAATTAGGATAGCTTAGAAAACCCTTAGGGAAGCAGTGGGAAAAAGTTATCATGCTTATATAGAAAAATAAGAAATTACTAGTCAAGAATTTACTAATTAAAACTACAAATTTAACCTAGATTTGGGTGAAATTGGATACAAAGGTTAAGTCTAGCTTTTGGATAATTTACCTAATGATCAGACGTCCTTTGTATGAGGATAAGAAGTTATGACACCAAAAAGGAGCCGAGCCAATCCTACATGTGATGATGAGGGCAGAGCTCTAAAAAGAACTAGAGTGTCGTACGACGATGAAGCTGGGCCTAGTAGTAAGCCTACGGAGGAGAGTCTTCAGGCGCCAGCGTAGCAGCAGATGGCCGATCAGTCCCAGGTGGGTTTTTCATTATTCAATTAGGCCTTTAAATAGTTTAAGTTCTATTATAAGTTAAAATTGCATGCATAAGGAGTGAGTAAGAATCTGAAAAGGAATATTTGACCCAAAACGGAAGGTAACTTCCAACGTGCATTTTTTTATAATGTAGGAAAGAACTAGTTGAATTAGGAAAGATATGATTGATCATCCTTAAGACAGCTTGTTTCAAGACACCTCCGACTACTTGGTATATTCTGATGAATAATGATGGCTTTCCAGCCACGGATAAGTTGTTTACCCCCCATGAACGTTGAGTTTCTACTCCGTGTCATGTCTTGATGTTTTTACATAAGTTAGGATACCGGGTGTTTTCCTAGGGGAGCCGACCGGTTGTATGGGAAACTGGTTTGGTGTATAGGCACCCAGGACCTTGGGTGGCGGTTTATCCACTCCGGATTGTGAATAAGGAATGGGTGTCGTTTTTTCACCCTTAGGTTGATTGACAATGTTTTGATTGACAATACCCTATCTTAAGTTTAAAGATGTCTGCTTGTTAAAAGAATGCTTTCAACGTTGTCTTCAAGGAAGTATTGTGACAAAAAGTCAAAAGAAACCATTATTTTAAATGTTAAAACACTGTGATAGAAATTAAATAATAAAAGAATCGTGCGTGAGTGCGGGGTGGTAAGTGGGGATTGACTAAGGTTGTCAATCAAGGATGGTGGACCTTATTAGTCAGGTAACTATCCATCCCCGTGCACTAAAAACGTTTGGAAAACATCTTCACTTGGAAGAGGATTCCACCAGTGGATGTGCCCTCACGTATGTTAGGGGGGGAAAAGCGTTGGTTGAGGATACATTAGCCCAATTTGTGGAAGTTATAGGGCCGAAATAGTTTTTTTGGACTTTTAATACGTTGTCCCGTTTCCGCTGCGAGTTAGGACTAGGTCTTCTTCTAAAGCTATAGACCCAAACCATTGTCAATGGTAAAGGTCTATTCCTTGGATTTTTCTTGTTTAGAGACTCTGATTTTTATCAGACCTAGAGACCTGTCAAGGATCCCATCCCGATCTGGGTATTGGTGGGTTGGGGATCTCACAGTTGGGCTCTCAAGAAGTATCTTTTTGATGCATTGGTGGCACCGGTTTTTCTTTATGGAGTTGAAGTGTGGGGCGGGAGCATCTCAAAGTCTACTTGGAAAGAGTTTGAGAATGTCTAAAAGAGTTTTCTCACAAACTTTCTCCAAGTGAAGACACAAACACCATATATTCTCCTACTTCTTGGGTCAGGATGTGTTCCAATTGAGGTTATGGGCATGGAAAGGGTTGTGGAGTACATGATAAAGATGCGTGAAAACCCGTCACATCGACTTCCTACAATTGCATGGGAAGCAAGAAAAAAAGTTCAAAAGATGCATAAAAGCAAGATATTGAGCACGGGATGGATGCAAGACATAAAGAAGTGGTTTGGGAGATGGGATGCATTACACTTGGTACATGATGCTTCAATTGACTCCCAAGTGAATGAAGCTTTTCTACAACGCCAATGTATTACGGCTTGGGAGAAATCCGGTGGGCCACGCTTCATATATTACACCACTCATATTGCCCCCAACTACAAAACAATGTTCTTCACTGAAAGAGGCAACTGTACTCACAGTTACATGCTTGAGCCTATCCCCTTGTCGACGATACGCACTATCACAGCCATTCAGCTTAGCTCCCATTTCCTTCAATGCGAGATAGGGTGTTGGGGCAATGAGAAGAGTCAAATCGATTGTGCACATTATGCTCACTGCAAGCTCAAGAGTTTGAGTATCACACACTACTAGAGTGCTCGCTTTTGGTCACATCCGAACTTGCTTCTCTCACATTTTCAGCCATAACTTAGACCTGCACACTTTCCTCTCCCAGCCAAAGTGTGGGCTCTCCATTGCTACTCTCATCACCACAATTTTGGAGCATCGAGAGTCACTCATCAGCCATATACACATCTACATCACATGTAACTTTGGTCCCATAGGTCATATTTGACCTCCAAGGACGATAATAAAATCTATCTATGTATCTCTCCCTCTTTCCCCTCTTGCTCTGTCTCTCTCCCTCTTTCCCCTCTTTTTCTCTATCTCTCCCTCTCTTTTTCTCTCTCCCTCTTTCCCCTCTTTTTATCTCTTTTTATCTCTCCGAACCATTCTCTCTCTCTCTCTCTCTCTCTCTCTCTCTCTCTCTCTCTCTCTCTCTCTCTCTCTCTCTCTCTCCCCTCCTCTTTCCCCTCTTTCCCTCTTAACTTCTCCCTCTCCCCCTCTCTTTCTCTCGCTTTTTCCTCTTTCCTCTCTCTCTCTCTCTCCTTCTCTCTTCTCTCCTCTTTCTCTCTCTCTCTCTCTCTCTCTCTCTCTCTCTCTCTCTCTCTCTCTCTCTCTCTCTCTCTCCCCTCTCTTTCTCTATCTTTCCCTCCATCCCTATCTCTCTTTCTCTCTATCTATTTCTATCTCTCTTTTCGCCTCCCCTTCTCTCTCTATTTCTCTCTATTTCTCTCTCTCTCTCCTCTCTCTCTCTTCTCTCTCTCTCCTCTCTTCTCTCTCTCTCTCTCTTCCCCTCTCTTTCTCTATCTTTCCCTCCATCCCTATCTCTCTTTCTCTCTATCTATTTCTATCTCTCTTTTCGCCTCCCCTTCTCTCTCTATTTCTCTCTATTTCTCTCTCTCTCTCTCTCTCTCTCTCTCTCTCTCTCTCTTCCTCCCCTCTCTTTCTCTATCTTTCCCTCCATCCCTATCTCTCTTTCTCTCTATCTATTTCTATCTCTCTTTTCGTCTCCCCTTCTCTCTCTATTTTCTCTCTCTCTCTCTCTCTCTCTCTCTCTCTCTCTTCTCTCTCTCTCTATCCCTCTATCTCTCTCTCTCTCTCTCTCTCTCTCTCTCTCTCAAGACACAACGTAGCTCTTTGTATCGACTTCCTAAAATAGCATATGAACCAAGTCAAAAGGTCCAAAGACATGCAAGAGCAAAATACTAAGTTCGGGGTGGATGCTTGACATCAAGAAATGGTTTCGAAGATGGGATGCATGTCACTTGGTCAAGGATGCATCGATTGACTCCCAAGTTAATGATGCCTTGTTACAACGCCAATGTATCATGGCTTGGGAGAAATTCGGAGGTTCTCGCTTCAGCCAATACACCACTTACATTGCCCCAAACTACAAATCTCTCTTCTTATTGGAGCGCGGTAACCAAACCCATCCCTACATCCTTGAGCCCATCCCATTGAGTGCGATCCACAGCATTGCCTCCATTCGTCTTAGCTCCCATTCTCTACGCTGCGAGACAGGACATTGGGGCACTGGCGAGGAGTCTCATCGACTTTGCACCTGATGCCCTCGTCAAGTGCAAGAGAGTGAGTACCACACACTACTTGAGTGCTCAACTTTTGACCACATTAAGTCCTATTTTTCCCATATATTCAGTCATGAGCTCTCCCTATATACCTTCCTCTCCCAACCACCATGTGGACTCTCTGTTGCGATGCTCATTTCAACCATTTTTGAGCATCGAGAGTCACTTATGACCTCCACTCACACCATGTACCATGTTTATTTGGTCCCATATGTCATATTTGACCTCCGAGGATGATAATAGAACTATCTATCTATCTCTCCCTCCCTCCCTCTCTCTCTCTCTCTCTCTCTCTCTCTCTCTTTCCCCCCTCTCTCTCTTTCCTCTCTCTCTCTCTCTCTCTTTCTCTCTCTCTATTTCTCTCCCTCTTTCCTCTCTTCTCTATATCTCTCTCTTTTGTTCTCTACCTCTCTCTCTACTTCTCTCTGTCTCTTTCTCTCCCTCTTTCCCCCCCCCTCCCCCCTCCCTCTCTCTCTCTCTCTCTCTCTCTCTATTTCTCTATCCCTCTCTCCCTCTTCCTCTATTTCTTTTTCTCTTTCTCTATCTCTCTCTTTCCCTCTATATATCTCTCTTTATCTCTCTCTCTCTATATCTCTCTCTCTCTATCTATTCCTATCTCTCTTTCCCTCTCTCTCTCTCTATCTATCTCTCTCTCTCTCTCTATTTCTCTTTCTCTTTCTCTACCTCTCTTTATTTTCCTCTATCTATCTCTCTTTTCTCTATCTATCCCTCTATTTCTCTTTCTCTCTATTCAAACCCTATCTCTCTTTTCCCTCTTTCCCTCTATCTTACCTATCTCTCTCTCCCTCCATCTCTCTCTCTCTCTCTCTCTCTCTCTCTCTCTCTCTCTCCTTCTTTCCCCTCTCTATCTCTATCCCCTCTCTTTCTCTCTCTCTCTCTCTCTCTCTCTCTCTCTCTCTCTCTCACACACACACACACACACACACACACACAAACCTAGCAAATATAACACGAAGATACCTTAACAAATCTAGCATTTTCAAACAAGCGGATATTTCCTACCACACACAAAGAGACATTTCAACAACACATTTATTTCTCAAATGAACTAGGTATGTCATGATATCTCTATCTTTCTCATCAATTTTTAGCAAGTTTTTTGAATACCTTTGGTTGTAGCGCTACTACCAGTTAGGTTGAGCTTCCAATGAAAAGTGCGGCAAACCCCTTCGATGACTCGACCCGAACATGTGTGTGTGTGTGTGTGTGTGCATGTGTGTTGTTGTTGTGTTTGAGATGGAGTAGGGAGGGAGGGAGAGAGGGAGGAGTGAGGGGGGATTGTGGGGGGGGGGGGGGGGGGCTTGAGATGGAGGTGGAGAGGGATGGGGGAGCTTGAGTTGTAGCGATGGGGGGGAGGAAGGAGGACAGGGTATGCAGCCAAAACACGGCATACTCTACCCTCCTTCTCTATTTTAGGTGCCAGTCATTATCACGGATATACCGTGCCTATTACCGCACTTATTACCGCCATTATTACCGCAATGTGTCATTTCAAACGGATACAGACGTATTCGAGATTGCAGGAAGGAGGGGGGGTACAAACCACCCCCTCTATCCTAAGATATCAATTTTTTCATTTCTTAGCCTTTTGAGTTTTTTATGAAGATTTTTAGTTTTTTATGAGTATTTTATTTTGTAGTACTTTTAGATGTTTATTAATTGCACTTTCTCCATCTTTATTTAAAAATAATTTTAGAACTCATTGATGTTTATTCTCTTTGAATTAAACTTCATGTATGTTTTTTATTAGAATTTAGAACTTTCTCCAATTAATTATTTGTTTCTTAAGGCACATGACTAAATAAAAAATTTATTGCATGTGCAGGACATCAACTGGATGATCGTGGCCCGCTTGGAGGCCCTGAGTGTGATCGATGCCTCAAGGAAAACTCCCTTGTCCTTGCGCCAAGTGAAAAAGGGAAATCCCTCGCTTGAGGCGAATTGCATTGGAGCACGTGGAGAACGAAGGGATTTGGCATTCTTGAAAAAGCGCTCATAGAGATGAGAGCATCACACACCCATCGCTTGAGGAGGTGCCTCATTGATATGTGTTTGTTGGTGGTGCACCGGCGCGCACAGGCCGAATGGAAAAGGCAAGAGCTACTGGACAATTTGGGTGCACCACATGGTGATCCTCTCGTTGGCTCTACTTCCATAGCTCCTATGGCATCTCAGTTGCACTTTGAGGTACAGGATGAGCACATGTTTGACATGTTGATGAAACGTCTGCCCGCCTTTGCTTCTCCACGCCGTGCCCCCAATGGAAAGGTTGTGCTTCCTAAAGAACCATGGATGCTAGCCAAAGAAGAATTAGAAAAAGTGAAGGATGCCATTGCTTCTATTCGCACACCAACAGGATACATGAGGTCGCTTAAGGGAGCTTTCACAAAAGCGAAGAAGGGTGGAAATGTTCAATTGTATGGGTTGAAGTCTCATGATTGGCACAAGATGCTTCAGGTAATGTCCCTATCCCCATTCTATTTATAGTTTGTGTATATAACTTTCTCTCACTTTCCCTTCCCCTATTTTATATTGTAGTTCATTTTCCAGGTGAATCTGTGTATAAATTGGGACAAGAAAGTCAGCGATGCTATTTTCAAACTTGGAGAGCTAGTAAGGTATACCACAAGACTCCACTCAACTACACCTTTCTTATGTACACAATAATTTCAAACAAGAACTTAGTGTATCTTTGTGTGTTTTCTTGTAGATTTGTGAGCTCCAAGGAAATTGAAATAGATGCTATCCCTGATGCTCAAACACTTGTAGTAGAAATTGTGTGTGCCATTGAGGATGCTTTTCCTCGATCGGTCCTTCTTAGTCAAATTCACCTCTTGGTTCACATGGTGGAGGAGATTGCTATATGTGGAGTAGTGCACACACGATGGATGTTCTTCTTAGAGAGAATTTTAAAGACTCTCAAAGATTTTGTGTGGCTATGATCTCAAGTAGAGGCATGTATGGCCAAAGGGTGGATTGTGCAAAAGGCATTTATTTACATATCAAAGTATTTGTGCCTCGCATGTGGTCAGACGAGGAAGATGAAAGGATGATCTCACACTTGCGAAGTGTAAAGGGAAAACTAATTAACATGGATATGAATCTACCTCGAGTGGTCAATAGCTTTTGTATTCTCAATGCAAAGATTATGACCAAGTGGGTGGAGTTGTGGGGATAGTGGCAAAGGCAAGGCGTTTGCAAGAGAGAGAAGCATGGAAACAAGAACATGGAGGAAGGAGGACAGCCTCAGTTCCTAGACACCTTGCATGTTGCCTAGACCTCATTAGTGTGGAGTGGATTCATGAGAGAATGACCAAAGCAAAAGCGCACGGAGAAGACATCAGCAACAACAAAGAATGGGTATATGCACGAGGTTGTGTACCAAAGGTAGAATACTCACATACCTAAACCATATTGTAAATTTCTTTTGTGTCATCTTTAATTTGTATTTGATAAAAAATAATTTCCTATTTTATAGTGCCTTTCCTTTAACTCTATGTGGTCAAAGGGTTGTCTCTTTCGTATGTGCCACATTGATGAGCGTAGAACCACCATGGATTGTGCCATCATGGGCAACTTTGAGACAGACGGTGATGACGCTAGGTACAACAAAACTATTGAAAGAACACTAAAGGTTGATTTTAAACCTTTCATACCTTCATCTTTGAGTGCAAGTGGTTTGCAAATGTGTCTAAACGATATGAGAATGGCCTCTACATGGTGGACTCTAGTGTGCATCACACAGGGAGGTAAGACAATTTAATTTTACCGCACACAATTGTGAGTAGGTGAGTGGCATGTTTTTTTTTTAAAAAAAAAATTCTTATAGCATTAATTATACAATGCTACTCACTTTGAGCTTATCTTTTATAGGTCGTCTATATCCCAACAATCCACCAACCAAAACTTTGGTTTGTAATTCCCGTAACTCCTCGGGGGAGAACCATTTTTTCCACTAATGAAGTGGAGACCATCTTTGACCCTCTTCCACCTCTGACTTTGGATGAGGTGGAGGGAGGTAAATGAATCAAGTTCGGTGGCAGAAAATCTTAGCGAGGATGATTGTCATGATGATGAAGATGATGAGATGGAGGATGACGAATTCGAAGATGATGAAGACAATGCATCCACAAGCGACAATTCCATTTCTCTTTATTGATTTAGGAGCCATGGGCTTAGAACTGGATGATGCCTCAAGTAGGGATCTTTTGGAAGATGATTCATAAATATTTTGCAGTTGTGAAGTTTTTTGGTTGTGTAATCCATTCATCTATCTTTCCCCCTCTTTCTCTCTCTAATTTTTTTGAACATTCTCAATTATGTTAATCAAGTGATAGTGATTATTTTAGCTATAACCAAGTGTAATATTATTATCACCTCCCCCCCCCTCCTCTCTCTCTCTCTCTCTCTCTCTCTCTCGATCCCTCTTTCTTTTTTCCTTTTAAATTTAAAAATTTCATACACTATTTTCTAATTTTTAATGAGAGGAGGGAAATGCCAAAATTTAGAGGGCGGGTGGGTGGGGGGAGATGTTTAAGCCAGAATTTGAAAGTTTAGGTGCTAAATTCTTTGTCAAAAATATACGCGGTAATACAAGCGGTAATGTCTGAGGTAATAAACGCGAAAAATATTATGGTAATAGTTTAAATTTAAAAAAACCCGGCCCTCCTCTCTCTTCCTTCTCCATCTGAGTTTGGCCCTTCTCTCTACAAAACGAGGTAAAATAGTGCGCTAAACACTTACAGATTTTCATAGTGACAGGGGATGAAGCGGAGGGGGGCTTGAATATGAAGGAGGTGAAGGAGGCCACTTCGAGGCACCAAACGGCTGTCCAAAACCCATCTGAGGGCCTACACACTACTGTCTCCTTTCCCAACGGGCATCGTAATTTGGACATTACTAATCCAAAGCCCGTTGTCCATGGTGGGGGCACGGTTGGAGGTAGCACCTGTGGTGCTCCATCTTTGAGAGGCTCATCCTCGTCGGCAGCCTCAAAAATATCTATAAGAATTCTCATAGTTCTATGTGTGTGTATGGATATTTGTCGCCCTTTAGTGTTGATGGCTTGGTGAAATGGATAGCTCTGTGCATGTACGGTACAAGACTGTGAGATTGTGCTGTGTAGGGTGCTGTAGCCACCAATGGTTGCTAAGTCTAGCTTGTACTTGGACCGCTTTCTCATCTTCTTGGGAGTGCTTGTTCCTATGTAAGTCAATCACTAACACATCCCAATTAGAACACAAATGAGTCATCCGCCGCCATCTTTGGTGCCCTAAGTTAGTTTTGTCAATAACTTGGTGTAGAATTGTCAGTTTTGGGCAAAGAGGGTGTCATTGGGATCCTCTTGTCTTGAGAAATGTGAAAATGGCAGCAACTGCGGTTGGTGCCATATGTGTCAAAGAGAGTTTGTTCACATATCTTGTATATAGACCTGTTGTTGGTTCCAACCATGCCTTGCATGTTGAATTTGGACACCTAAACTTCATTTTCTGCCAAAAAAGGATCTGGATACTTATCTGACATGGCATGATGCAATCAACTTGAGATTTTGACTTTTGATCTGTGACTTGGACTCCACCATTGGCCCTGTTCTCTTCAAATGGAACCTCTCCACTGGCAACAAGCTATGGTGTATATCAATTTTTACACGTGAGGCTCACTTTTGGCTATGTGGCAACAATCGTGGTTGGTGCCAACCTGGTCATATTGGAGCAAACTTGGTACCCACTGGTTCCTTATGAATTGCAGATCAAACTTCATTCTTAGATTCAATGGATACACCCCAAGTATGGCGAGTAGCATCATCAATATAGGTAGCAAAATATACATACTTTCCAAAATATGGAGTCTTCATAGGAACACATATATCATTGTGTACAAGCTATAATTTTTGTGTAGCACGAATAGAACCATCCTTGGGAAAAGAGGCATGATGCATTTTCCCAAGTATACAACCTTCACAAGCATGATTCTCAATGGAGCCAGGTGTGGGCAAACCAACCATCATATGAAGCTTTGTAAATAGAGCAAGCTATTGAAGTTTAAATGACCAAAGTTTGCATGCCATAACTCTGTTTCATCCATGCGATACAAGACAAAGCATAACATGTCGGATATAACAACAATAACATCACCATTGCTAAATTCATGAACCATAAGTTTGTCATCCACAAAATTTACATGAAGACCCAAAGAGGCAATGGTAGGAATCAAAAGCAATTTCTTCTTTATGGTCGGTACATATTATTCTTTGTAAATAGAGCATATTATGCTTTGTAAATAGAGCATATTACGCTTTGTAAATATAGAAATCTATTGAAGTTTAAATGACCAAAGTGTGCATACCATAGCTTCGTTTCAGCAATAGAGGGAGTATGAACAAGCAAGGCATTTGATGCATGTCTCTCATAAGTATCCATGCAATACAAGCCAAAGCATAACTTGTCAAACATAACAAGAACATCACCATGGCTAAAGTCATGAACCAAAAATTTGTCATCCACAAAATGTTCATGAATACCCAAAGAGGCAATGGTAGGAAATAAAAACAATTTCTTCTTTATGCTTGGTACATACAATGCATTCTTGAGAATCACAACACCCCAATGTAATCACTATTATACATGTATGATAGTGCCCTCCATTTGGTGCATCTTTCAAGGTCACAAAACGTCTTACATGATGTAATGTGCTTGGAAGCACCACTATTAAAGTACCAATCAAGATTAGCCTCAGGCACTATCATACATGTATAATGTAATGAAGGATCATATATGCATGTAACAACACATGCCCAAACATCTTGATTAAGATTGGCTTCATCATCCTTTGCATTACTAGTGATCTTAGTGATAGACATGCCCAATTGCTTCTTCTTGTCATTATTCTTTGTAAGCTTTCTAGATTCCTCAATAGTATGTCCCGACTTCCAACAATACTTGCATCTCTTCTTCTTTTGTGCATCACCATCACTAGAAGAATTAGTGGAAGAGGGAGTTTGGGGCTTTGGTTTGATGAGCCCAAAGCTGATCCGTACTTGCTTTTACCTCTTTGAGAGATAGTCAGTGCTTGAGTTCCCTCAATCAAACCACTTCAATTCACTTTAGATGGAACTTCTTGCAAGAGAAGTGATACAATCTCATCAAAAGTATACATGTTGAGATTTCTCTTTGCAACCAAATGGAGAGTAGTAGCAAAGCTTTGAAAAGAATTTGGCAACCCTTTAAGAAAAGTAGAGATGATAGAAATGTTTGGGATAATCTCATCTATGTTTGCCAATCGCTCTTTCAAATCCTTAACAATTGTAACATACACATCAACGGACTCCCCTTCAGTCATATCCCCAGGTTGCTTACTCAAGTAAGCCACATGTGATTCATTGCACATGGCATCCAAAGAGGCAAGTGCATCCCAAGCTTGCTTGGATGAAGTGAAAGACCAAATGTGCGGAACAATATGATGCTTGATAGAAAGAGAAATCAAAGCATGTGCTTAGGTATCCTTTCCATCCCATCTAATCTGATCTTGTGTATGTGGAGAATATGAAGAAATAACACTTGAAGAGCTACTTTCATTTGTAACACTAGAATTAGAACTGCCAGGTCTCTTATCTACATTTGCCACAATGTTACTTTATTGCTTTGCAACAAGAACATGTTTCATCATGTAAGACCACATCGGATAATTGGTCCCACCAAGCTTATCCGCAGCTTGAAGCATGCCAAACAAGTCATTGTTGCTTGCCATAGCACCCACAAAAAAAAAAAAAAAAAAACGTGCTCCTGACAAAACCTCCAAAAAATATGCAGATCAGTATAAAACGTTGTTATAGAAAAGCCTTAGTGTGTCCAAAAATGACGATTCTTAATATTAATGCATAGTACTCATTCTCAACTTTGTTTTGAGTCGTAGGTTAAGCAAGACGGACACTTGGAGCACCCGTGGCAAGCAAAATGGTGACTAGTTGTCCCAAGGTTGCACTTCCTATAAAACCTAATGTGAGGCATGGAGCAAGGAGAATTCTTGCGGGAGCTAAAGAACCTTCTTTGATACCACTGCTGCGTGAGGAAGGGAGTGAGGAAAGCCATAGATGCACACACACACACACACACACACACACACACACACACACACACACACACACACACACACACACACGTAGATCCTTGCACACACACACACACAACAAGAATCTAGATAGCTGGAAGGTCTATCTCTTGATAATGAGAAATAAGTACAAGAGTGAATGTACGAGAGATATATAAGTATCCCTAAGTACATGTACCACCACATATATTTGTAGTGTGTAAATGTGGCTACACGGGAGAAAAAACTTTTAGCCAGTACTAGAGTAATAAGTTTTCATGTATAGGGAAGGTGGTTCACATCAAAACTACCTGAGGGACACTTAAGTATAACATACCATAAATTTTAGTCTCAACCTTGTCATCAACCATCCATCATCCATTCCATAATATACGATGAGGTTACAAAAGCAATTGACCTCAGTTGTACATAAAAAATGCCAATAAATGTGGTGGGTCAGTTCCACATATAAAAATTCAGGGAGAGTCCTGACTCACTAGGTATAGGCACTCTAGCCTCACATGTGTCCATAAACAAATTTTCTACAACATCTTGAAAAACATAGAGTCCTGCCTTTTTTTAAGCATAGGAGCTCTAACATGTGTTTGAAACAATTCCATAAAAACCATTCAATGTACAATTATTCCATTCTAGATATTGTCAAATAAACCATTCCACCAAATTTTGACGCTATGCATTGTCTAATGGTGCCTTGTCATGCCTAGGTGCATTACTTGTGATTGTGGTATGCAAAAATCAAGTGCTGGTACATGAGACTTATATTTAACAAGGTATCTGTGATATGGTGTACCCGTGCGTGTAGTAATAAGATCATGATCAACAATAGATTTTGGATCAATAATTATTTATCATCTTTACAAATTAACGATAAAATCCAGAGGGACCTAAAAATGATATAACTTTGTGTACGGTCTTGGGGGTCAACCAATTTTGGATGGTCTCTATCATCTTGGGGTCTAGGAAAATACCTTTACTAGAGACAGTGTGACCTAAATACTCTATTTTTGTCTGAGATAATTAACTCTTATCGAGGTTAGTGTAGAGATCATGGTCATGTAAAAGCTCAAAGATAGTGTGAAAATTTTATTCATATTCTTGTTGTGATTTAGTGAAAATCAAATTGCCATCAAAAAAGAAAATTATGAAATGCTGGTGCTCCAAAAATATTTTATTCATCATGCAAGAATATGTGTTTGTTGGTGCATTGGTGAGACCAAAAGGAAGTATAGCAAATTTATAGTGCCCAAACTATGTGCAAAATGCAATTTTAAAAATATTATTTGTGTGCATACAAATTTGATAATACCTTGATTTTAGATCTATCTTGATAAACATCGAGGCACCTTTCATCTACACGGGGAATAGGGTAGCGGTTCTTGACAATGACCTTGTTTAGGGACTTATATTCAATGCACATCCCAAATGATTTATCTTTCTTATGGAGTAATAGGACTGGTGCCCCTAGGAGAGGAGCTAGGCCTAATAAGTCCTTCTCCTAGGAGGTTAGAGACTTTTCATTGAATCTCGTGTTGGTGCATGGGATTATGACAATTTGGTGCTCGGTGTGGTGGGTGACTGCTAGGGATGATCTTTATTGTGTGTTTTATGTGACTACCATGAGAGGGGGGTAAGTGAGGTGGGTAACCGTGAGAAAAATAATTATCATATGCATGCAAAAACTTTTGTGGTTGAGGAGAGAGAGGGGATGCTACTCTTCCTCAACTTATGTCACATACACCATAAATGTTATGTGTTCTTTCCTAAGTGCACGTTTAACTTGAGTGTGTGAGAGGAGTGGGTAGGTCTCAAGTTTTGGGTTACCCACCTTGCAAAAGAGACATTGTCATATGGTGCATAGAAATATTCATGCGCAACAAAGAGTGCATGGTGATAGGGGTACCTGATGCATCGGCTGAGCTGAGATTGGCAGTTGAGGAGTTGCTGGTCAAGTTATCATAGAGTTTTGTATTTGTTTTGAGATTATGAAGCTACACCACATGGTTGGGGCATTGGCGCTTGAGAGGCCAGTTGGCCATGACATGGCCACCCCTATGGTGGAAGCGGTGACATGCTATGTGACTGTGATTTCTTGTGGGAGGTTCAAAATTGTGACGTGTTTACCCAGACTTAGGACATTGTAGACCAAAGTTAAAGACGGTGCATGCAAGTGGTGTATTGCATGGAGCAGTGAAAGCACATGTAGGCGTGAAATTGTGAGTGCACAATATTTGATAATTATTTGGGCTATACCTACAATTATTATTGTGTACAACAAAAAATTGTTTAATGGAGGTGGTTAATGTCGCGATTGATTAACTTGGAGCATATGCATGATCGACATGATCTCCTTTTCATCATCATCTTCATAAGAAACTGCCATGTAGAGAGAGGCCGGCTTTAGGGAATGGATCTTGGCTTGAATACCTCATTGGAGTCCGTCTTCATACTTTATCTGGAGAATCTCTTCTGGGACATCCTCCATCATGCGTAGGAGCAGAAGGAATTGCCAAATTCTTTTAGTGTATTGACTCACTGTCTCGCCTTCTAGCCAAGAGAAAGCAAACCAGGCACATCAAGCCTGCAAGTGGAATCGGGGTGGTCAAAAGTTTTGCCTAATCTGCTCCTGAACCTGTTGCTAGGTGGTTGGATGTTGTTCACTGCTGCGTGTGACATTCCACCATAGAAATGCCTTATTGGTCAAGTGGTTCATGACACACTTGACTTTGTCCTTCTTGGAAAAGGATTTGTCAGTAAAGTAGTCATCAAATTGACTATGCCAAGAGAGGACTACACAGCTAATTTGCGGCCATCATAGCGGTAGAAGGTGAAGGCATGAAGACTGATCTTTTGGTCTTTGCGATTGACTTGGTTATCAAAAGCTATCGTGAGAATCTTTGCAAGTGCTACATTGCTAAATTCTTTGTCTTGGTCACGTTTCTCATCTTCTGCAAGTTGTTGTTGGAGCTCTTGGACGTCCTTTTGTAGGAGCTTGAGTTCTTTCTCGGTAGTGAGTGGTTCAAGGAAAGGGGAGTCTCCATTTGGAATGATGCACCGGTTCAAATTTTGTGATTTGATTTGAAGGCACTGAGTCGCACAGTGCGTTGCTTGGTGTTCTTCAACGATCCCAATTGTCAAAGCAGCGGTTCTTGAGACAGAAGTAGCTGATCATGCACAAATTCAATGACCAATAGCTGTCTAGCTCCCGCTGGTTAACAAATAGGGCGTGATTCTTAATACGGTAGCGAGGAATTATGAGAGTCAAGATTTATGATTGTCATTTTCAAGTGGGTAGCATAGCTTGTTCGACCCCCTTTCCTAGGCTTCTGTTGAAGCTCATTGGCCATGTAGGCCTCTAGACAATTAGAGTTTGGCTTCCTTTTGGGCAAGGTGTGTAGCCTCTTGACAAGTGTCCTTCTTTCCCTTTTGTGAGGCTAAGCTAGCACCCCCCTTTCTTAAGCACAATCCCCGTGCTTGCTTGAGCAGTGTGCCTCTACACCTGACATGTGGCTCCTTTCTTCTCATGAGAGTATGGGCCCTTGGTGAGATGCACACACACTACCTAGCTCCCTCCTTTGTAGGGCTCGTCCCCCTCCTTTCTAGATAGCTCTTTGAACTCGGTAAGCAATGATAGCCGTTTTTCGGCTTTCCATAATTGCCATAGTAACCTACCTCACCCTATCAAATCACTCAAACATTTTGGTTATCCCTACCATTTCACTGTACATAGGCATGTGTGAGTTAGGGACTTTCTTCATATTTTCTTAAAACCCTCAGCTAGCTAGTCACTGGGCTAGTTGAGCCAAAAAATAAATAAAATAAAAATATAAAAATAATTATGGCCCATTTTTATTTCATTGTATATAGGGCCTAAATAAAAGTATTTTTCATAATTATTTTGGTATTTATTTAAATATTTATGCCTATGGTGTGTTATTTATACTATGTACATTGACTTACCATTACCATATTTTTTCTTACCATTTTGCATACTCTTTATTCCATATAAAAATAATTTCATGCAAGCTTCTCTTATTTTTGGTGTAACTCCATCCCAACAAAAATTCAAAAAAACTAGTTCTATTTATGTGTATATTTTTTCACTATTGTGATTTTTTCCTTCCTACATCTATTCTCTATTACTCTCATAAATTGGACCACCAAAAATATTCATCTTTTTATGGTAGACTTATAATGAGAGATTTATTTTGACCCCTTTATATTTTTTTCACCTATATTATTTATATTTGACATATACATATTTTTTTTAGACCCCTCATTATTTGATTTTCTTAGTTGTACTATTCACTTATATCATGATCTCAATAATATCTTCAATTATAGACCTACCAAATAAGGTCAGGGGTATGTGGCGTGCATGCATGCACCATGGGGAGCTCACTCTTGGAGGTATTCAAAAGAATCATCCAAAGAAGGACCTCACAAGGACTTTGTGCAGTGGAAAAAACAGTCGGTTTTGCTGAATTTTTAAAGATCACATGCTCCCCGAATTTGAAAAGGTGATACAGACAAAAGTTGAAGCTCATGAGCTGAGATTTTACTTCAAAGTTTTTCATATTTTTTTGAGCTACGAGCTGTGAGATGATTTTATTCGTGGACCCCAGTTTTCCCATGCTATGCAGCCACACTCCCTCTTCCACTTTATCATTTTCCTCTTTCACACACACTTCTCCACTCATCATCCCTACCTCTCTCACCACGCCTCTCTGCACCCTACACACCTTCTTCTCAACCTTGAAGAATAAGAGAAACCATGGTGAACTCATGTCTCCTACACACACTTCCATTCCAAAATTGACCACCTAGTCTCATTTTTCCTCATCCATAGTACCCATATCTATAAAAAAAACACAAAATTCAGCCTCTTCTCTTGAAAGACAGCATCGTGGTGATTGATTACTCATGTTCACTTACCTTGGCTTCCGAGGAAGGTCAAGAGTGGGGAAAAAACGTACCGTCAAAGCTAGTGGACCGTCAACAAGCGTCAAAATTGACCCTACTCAAGACACTTGGAGCATCAACATTGTAAGAAATCCATAATTTCTTACCTATTAAGAGTTTTTTCTTCCTTATTTGTACCCTACATGGATAATCCCATTGTAAATATCCAATTCTATTTGTAAATTAATAAAATAATTACTCTACTAATTTACTAACACTAACCTACTATGAAAAATCCTATCCCCTCCACTTCTCTCCTCTCTCTCTTCTTCATCTATCCCCACCAACTTCTTGATAATTCTAAGCAAAAGAAAATAGATAAGTGGTGAAAATCTAACCCAACCATGGTTAGAGGAGTAACCCTAGCCCTCAAAATTGCTATAAAAGGAGAGTGTAGCTAGCACAAAAAGGGGGGAGCCATAAGCAAGAGCACTATGCTATAGCTTGAGAAGCCAATCTCAACCTCTCTAGAAGGAGCTCTTGAGTGGAAGATCATTGTCTTATGCATATGCATGTGTTGTATTAGGGGTGATTAGCAAGGGAACTCTATGCCATTGTAAGAGAGAGTGATCATGAAGAATATAATTTTGTAAGCTTTTGGTTTAGAGCTTTTGGCACAAATTTAGATCTTTTGGCTGCAAGTGGAATACAAGTTCATCTTAACACTAGGTTTGCGTTTCGGCCATTCAAATTATAGTGTGCATGTCAAATCCTTACACTAGTGTGTGCGTGCACACACACACACACACACACATAGATCTACGTCATGAGTCTTGAACTCTTGATGTGTTCCTCAAGAAACAAATTGTATGCAGGTTGTATGCTCTAAAGTAAGATACCAAGTCACCAAAACCTATGTTCTAGAATCGATATGCCTCCTCCGACACTAGGCATGGTAAGAGATTTATCACAACTACTCTCCAAGCTGATCAATATTGTCATATCCCACTCAGCATGACCTAAGACTAACAGTTTCTCCACTCTAAATTTTAGGACAAGCATTCACATATGCCTCATCAATAATTTGTTTCACTATGGCATGTCCTCCTTGTTTTGTTCTAGTCCTCCTCTATAAAAAAATGTGATGCATTACTGCTAGTAAAATGAGGTTCTTGGTAGGAGTAGTTGAGGTTGACTAGAGTGAGATGTGGTAGACTTCGAAAATGGTTACTGTGCATATGTTTTGTTTAGGTTTAGAAAATAGTTCAAATATTTTACAAAGAGAGTTTGGAAACACCTTACATAATTTCTTTCCCTGAGTTTGCAAAAAAAAAGGCTAATTTTGTATATTTCTACATTATCTTTCTCAAAATCCAAACACAATTTTCCTTTTCCTCTTGCTCTCAAGTGGAAATTTTCAGTTTCAAAGCGGCCTAATTGTAACTTGAGACACGTTTTTTCAAACACTACTTGCAAACAAAAATAATCAAAATTATATACCCAACTGTAGCATAATCACGTACAGGTTCCACTACAAGCTAGTTTATAATTACTCAACAAAATCTATTCAAATCCTCTTTGGTTCTGCTCACAAGGTCCATTGTGGAGCATGACAAGAAAAACTCTGAAGCTCATGCTTGAACCTTGGTTATCCATTAGAGCTTGGGAGGCCTAACCACACCATCACAATTCCACACTGAAACCTATGCGTATAATTCGGTTACATATAAAAAAGCTTTGCATGTGCAACCGCATAGCTGCTGCTTTGCTTGTGCCACTATGCTCCCTCCTCCTCCCCTATCTCCTGCTACCATCTCTTGCCTATAATATACCCTCATGCCATCACCCTGTGACACCATGAGTCACCCTTGTATGCATCTTAAGAGATTCTCTCTTATATTCAAATTTTATTCAATAGATACTCTCTATTACAACCTATAAATTTAAAACCTTACCTCTGAATTTTAAATTCAAAGGTGATAATACATACAAAATTTAGTGTAAAAACCTTCAAATATATCCATGTACATCTAAAAAATTTCACATGGAGGTTTTTATCACATCTTGGTAATGTTCATATAAAATTTAACATAGTGTGTAAACCCATCTTCCATACGGAATGGAAGAAGAAACATTAATAGAAGACAATGTATGCAATGTTTGTTAAATAATGAGTTATGCTGTGCTTTCAAAAGTAGTGAAATTTGACATACATATAGCACTATAAAAAAAAAAGAAATTATGAGCAACTTTCAAGTATAGGTATCAAGATGAATTGCTCGTTTATATTCAAGTTCTACATAGTTCCATTCCTTCCACTTGTACATATATGTGGTTTTTTCTTGAGGCAAATGATTGCTTTATGCTTCTTGTCTCAATTCAGATTTCTTGAAATTTGAGCTTGACAATTTCTGTAGTTCATCTCCTATTAACATTGATTGAAATCAGTGTGTAGTTCATGATTGATTGAAATGATTTTTATATACACACATTACCTACAAATGCTGCACCGCCCGCATGCGGGCAACAATATTTTGATGCACATGCTTGCATGGTCATTTCCTAATATGCTCAACAATCAACGGCCCATTTGCCAAGTACTGTGTTAGGCCCCATAATTATAAAAGTTTTCTCATAAGCGGCTCTTTGATCTCTCATGAGTCATCACTTAAAACGTATTTGTTTGCTTTGTTTTGAGGATGTGTTTGTGGCCCTAGCCCCTTTCAATGGCTCTAATGTGGAGATTTGTAGCTTTTTCGGTGTTGCTTTTCATCTAAACTTGCCCCACGTCTACTTTAGTAGCATTTGTAGCAAGGTTCAGTAGAGACAATGTATATCATCATGATCCCTTTTTTGGCAAGTTTCTCCTAGTAGCCCAATTATCTTTCCTGAACTTGTAATGAAATCACACTTCATAGAGATGTATTTGACTATCCGGGATGCCCAAGTACTTGTAAGGCAATCTACAATATTTCCTTGGGTACACACATAAAAAGAATGCACATACCAAATGAGGGTGCATCATGCCGTATATATGCACATATGAATTTAGTTTATAAAGGACGTTGGTTATTTATGCCTATGTGAGTGTGCATACATAATTGTTGAGGCAAATACACTTTTGATCAAAGAGCAATATCTATTTAATCCAAGATTTTCCTTTACATGGTCAAATTGGATCAGGTCATCTTGTGGCGGTCTGGAATCTGGGTCCTGGCCTTTTGTTTTGAAGATATTTGGTTCAAATATTTTAGCATTGGGCTATCTACCTCGGATTATAAATGAACATGATATGATACCCTATCGTCAATCTGGAGGGTTGGCCTGCTAGCGTAAGTTTAAAGGATCTCATCAATCTGGAGGGTAAAAAAAACACCAACCTGCCAAACGATTACAAAACCGAATTATCTGGAAAACACAAAGGCATACATAACCCATTTCATCCACACCCCAAATTAAAACCAAACTCTGCTCTAAGAAGATCAATGGAAGAACATCTATACTCTAAGGTTCAAATGCAAGTATAGAAACTGCATATCAAGAAAAAAAACCACCCCACATTCCTGGCATTTTCATTAAAACAAGTATTTGGAGAACTTCCAAATCAACCTCACAAAAAACAATAACATTTAAAATGCTCGATGAACCACTACAGAAGCACCCCCACATCCTGGCAGTTTGATTGAAACAAGCATTGAAAGAACTTCGAGTAAAACACACAAAACATAAATCAATAAAAAATAAAAACATGCTAGAAGTTCAAACCTTGTAATTAGGATTATCTATTGTTCTAAGAAGCTGCATTCCATAGGCCTACAAAATCCAGAAAGGAGCTTAGCTTTAACCATTATTACTAGCACAGCCTTTACTCTTAGCATAAAGTATAAACTCTAAACCTTTTCATAAAACTTGATAGAACGATCAATGTCCCCAACTCTTAGCATGACTTGACAAAGAGGCTCTAAGGTGGGGCCTATCTATATCAGCTCAAATTTGTAGCCATCTGGATCTTCAACAAATGCAATTATAGTACTTCCTCCTTTGACCAGACCTGCTTCTCGAGAAACCTTACCACCCTTGGACTTCACAAGCTCTACAACTTTGTAAACCTAAATAGATCCATCAACATAAGAGTATCAGATGCAACGACATTCTTCAGGTAACTAACTGGGGCATCTTTTCAACCATATTATCTTAAATCACAAAGCTTGATAAGTCAACACACATCTTCAACTGCAATACCAAAATGGCCGAAACCTGCTCCTATATCTTATTTATCAACGCCGTAGTCTACAGAGGAACCATGGCAATCAATGAGCACGGGGTGAAGGAAGTTCAACTCCGCAACAAAATGAGTATCTTCTGGACCATAGCCAATAAAAGCATTACGTTTCTAACCTCACAATGACAAAAGCATTGTGGAAATCACAAGGGGCACCAACCCTGCAACCGGCATTGACGTCAAACCTGCTGAAGACACAGATGCCGTCACTCTCAATGATGGCGATGCGAAAAGTGCAAACGTAGCTATGACATGGTATCGTTGCGAGGTTGTAAACGCAACGGACATGAAGCTTTTGCGGAAGCTTTTGTTATTATTGCTGACGACTTCAATATGATCAGCATCATCGAAGCCTTTGTAGCATAAGTTTCATAGAGCTCCGTTGCGTCGTGACCGCAGCAGGGCAAAGAGGAGAACTTTTCGTTGTGTTTCTAACCTCACAACAACCCGGCACTGGTGCTTCTTCCTCTACCGAGCTCTTCAAGCACGCCATTGTCGCCCGCAGAAGACCCCACCTTTGTAGCTATTAATCATTGCCATGTCGTTATTCCCTTTGCTCTTTACGCATTCCATGGGCGCAGAGCAATGCTCCAGAATGCGCATCAGCAATCGCTGTTGAGAATGACTAGTATTGTGTCTCACACTGCCTGGGAGAAATGTGATAGGTTGTGGCGGAACGGGTAGGAACCATCATCGCTTGTGAGGGGTTGTCGAACGACATGCTGGTAGGAAATGGGCGGTGCAAGGGAAGATGGCAATAAGCAGGGGGTGGGCTTAATTGGAATGCAAAGGGGAGGAGACACTGGAATTTGAGAATATTCCTACTAATAAAATTGAAATCGAACAAGTTAGTAATTGCTTTTTGTGACACACACATCCATTTTGCTAGGGTCTAGTGAGTGAGTGTGTGTGTGTGTGTGTGTGTGTGTGTGTGTGTGTGTGTGTGAGAGAGAGAGAGAGAGAGAGAGAGAGAGAGAGAGAGAGAGAGAGAGAGAGAGAGAGAGAGAGAGAGAGAGAGAGAGAGACCAAACCAGGTTACTTACACATGATAAACGTGTTTGGGAGGAAATTGTTATGTAGGATTCCAAGGAAAATGGCCTTGAGCTCAATTGAAAGGTAGGTTTCCAACCCTTTTTCCTATCGTTAGAGGATCAAATGGTTTCACATGCACAAGAACAAAGGATAGTTTGTTTGATAACATTAATTTCTCTCAAGTTGATAACTATTTTTTTATAACTCAATATGCTCTTGCTACCTGCCTTCATGTTTAAGTTGTTGGCCGTAGTATAGTAGGAATGCTTGAAGTGAAAAGATCAATCAAGAAAAGGTTGCATGCTTGTCCCTACTGCCCTTTGCAATTGGTTCACATCCACTTGTATCTTTACATCTTTGTCTAAGCTATACTAAAAATGATCGGACCCTCCACAATTTGGTGAGTAAATGATAATTTCTAAGACTCCATTGTTCATTAGCCTTTCATTTTAGATTCAAATTATGTTGCACGACCAATTAGTCGCCACCATTCTAGAAATGTGCCAGCTTGGAGATTCCTTTGTTACTCACCAAGCTCCCTCCAAAAGGTATTTAAGGATCCTCCTCATAGCTTGGAGATCCAAGGGACGAGTGTAAGATGGGGCACTTGAAGTATTTTAAGGTCTCTCTCCATTCTAGTGATGATACCACTTTGCTGCTTTTTTTGAGTATCCCTCCCATGCAAACCCCTATGCTTTCAAAAATTCTTTCTTGGAGCTATAATTCTCTCATGCACTTTAGCCTCATTGAGACAATGTTTCTCCTTTGTCAACCATATCCCAATCGATCACGAATCCATCTAATTAAAGATCGCCCTTCCTCACAGAGTCAATTTGCAGATGGGCACAAAGGACATAGAAACACAAATGGCGAGATACAGCTATCTAAACCTTTGTGTATTTGGGAGAATCTCTATGGTAGCTTAGTTCAATGATATCATACTCGAAAGAACTAAGTTTATATATTTAATAGTGTCAACCGTAGAGACAATTGTGCACATTTAAGAATGGAAACATGCACTACATCAACTACTTGGGTGGTGCCCTCTAGGGGGGAAACAGACTGCTTCCTTTGGCTAAAGCTTCTAGATAAGTATAAACATGGTCTTTTTCTTATGAATTGTACACCGCCTTTTTAGAAGTGTTGGCCCCTTAAGGCACTTGTAGTGCGTAAGGCTCGTTGTTGATTATGTGTTGAGTTAATATAACATCTTCACTAACAATTGTTAGTATGGATTTTTTAAAAAAAGTTGTTGATAGCCGCAACGAGAATGACATTGCATGCCACTCTAGCAATTGATGGTTTTGATCACTTGATGTAGTTCTAACAAAATTATAAATAAAACATTGAATACATACATAGTGGAATAGAACTGGAATGACAAGATAAATAATCTATGATATCCATCATTTCACATATATGGAAAGAGATGTATACATGTAAGACATGGACTTAGGAATTTAGTTTAAAAATCTTAGGCTTTGACTTTGTATCTTTTTTATGTATTGTCCTACCTAGTAAATTCTCATATAATTTTATACTTTGTATGGTGGGGTGGTTTGCCCCTTCTAGCCGTCTAAAAAAGAATCAGAACACACCAACAAATAAGAAATGTCAAAAAATTGCTACGAGAGTATTTGAAACTAACCTAAATCAATTATGCTTTAATGGGCTAGTAGCATTCGGAAAATATATTTGTTTTAACTTTTTCCTTTTTACCTCGATAAAGGAAGACTCTAGAATGTAAATATTGTGACTATCATTTAGAATACGTCAAAGATCTACCACAATAAGACATTTGCAATCAAGTCTAAGGGCCCCTCCAAAAGAGAAAGCCATTTGCCTTCAACTAGCTAGATGATGTCTTTTCTCATGTCCTTTGCCTTTCAAAATGGAGAAAGACTCATCTTCAATTGCATTTAGGTGACAAATCTTGACAATGGAATGACAATCTTACTCGATACCTATCTCCTCAATCTAGTTGTGTGCATATCTCTGGACACTTCTCACCCCTTGTTTGTTACCTTAACATGCTAGATCTCCATTTCTTGCGTTCCTTACGTACATGAGAATTTATTTCCTCAATTTGTTGTCTTTAGAAGTAAAAATATGTGCTTTGTAACCACCCTGTGCTGCATATTATGGATGAAAAAACCAAAAATATTAATGATGATGACTCGACCCTAGATGAGTATGTTTCCTCTAAAGAGATGGTTGTGTTAGTACATAAACAATTTTTCTCTTTGCAAACAAGGTCACTATCAAGTCAAGGATTCTTTGGAATTTTGTGCTCAATGCCATGCTACCAAATTTGATGCATATGGTCCATTAGATCAACACTGGATCTAATCACATCGTATGTAGATTCTAAAGAAAATGCTGTTATTATTGGGTAACGTGTAACTTCAAAACCTATTATATAAAATATGGGGAGCTCATCAAATTCACTACAATTTAAAAGAAAACAATTCATTACTTTAGCCTAAAACATTGAGAGACGGGACATTGGTGGAAACTAGAAGGCTATGGAAATTGGAAGGTTGAACATGGATTAGGACAGTGAAGATTAATAATATAGGAAACAAAAAGTCTCATGAAATTGGAAAGTCAAAAAAATTTGTGCAACTATGATATTTTTCCACATTCTACCCACAACTTGAAAAGACCTAAATCTTTTTTAAAAAGCTCTAAATTAGGAGCTCCCAAAAATTAAGCACTCAGTGATCATTCAATTGAGAGTAAGAAATCTATCATTTCTCCTACTAGTGTAAGCCCAACATTTTCTGAATCAAGGAGGGTGGATTTGGAGTAAGCTTGGATACTTTGTCTCTCTTCCAACGTAAAGTAATGGACAACAATGATGTGTAAGTGTCTTGGTGTTTTTTTTTTAAAGTTCTTGATAGCTTGTCTCTGGGTGTTGTCATCAATTTAGCCATAAATCCCACATACTGTAAGAGGGCGATAGGGTGGAGAGGACTTCCCTGGCTTTAAGACAGTGATTGGGGTGGCTTTTCTTGTGATGTGTTGTGGTGTAATTTACTCAAGCTATGTTGAACAAATACTCATCTCACTTTCATTGGTCATGACAGATTTTTAAGAAGGTATTAGTGCAACAATCACCCCCTCCCCCTTCCCTCTTTTTCTTACATATATAATTGTGTTTGCTTGATCACTGTTGAACATTTCAAAGTAGCCTGAGCACTCTCTCTCTCTCTCTCTCTCTCTCTCTCTCTCTCTCTCTCTCTCTCTCTCTCTCTCTCTCTCTCTCTCTCTCTCTCTCTCTCTCTCTCTCTCTCTCTCTCTCTCTCTCTCTCTCTCTCTCTCTCTCTCTCTCGTCTGCCGACTACACAGAAACCCTAAGCTCCTCTGCTCGTCTCCCCCTGGGCGAGGGCGGCCGTGTGGGGGGGCATTAATGCGTCAGCCCCGCCCAAGGCCCAAGCTCAATACAAGCCCGCTACCTGCTGCTGCCGACCGGCCACAAAGGGACTTCAACTGCGCCCTCCTGTCGAATTCAACTGCGCCTGAGGCTTCTCTGCATACAACACAGATTTTCTATTTCCGACGCGACTATACAATTTCCGACTACAGAGAGCGCTTCTCTGCCAACTATACAGCAAGCACATTTGCTGCCGACCCTAAGGCTTCAACTTAAATTAAAAAGCCTTTGTTCCCGCCTACACAGAGCACCCCTCAGGTCTCTGGTTTTCGAGCTAGGTCTCTGTTTTCGAACAGTTTTCGACTCACACCCTCAACAAGAAGGTGAACTTGTTTCAAGTTTTCAAGAGCTCTGAGAACATGTTCTCACCAAAGCCTCCAGCAAGCGAGAAGATGGCCACCAACAGCCCCAAAACATCGGGGAGAGCATGGGCTATCTTTTCCGCTGTCCTCGCAGTTCCTAGCAAGACAGACCGCATCGGACAATTGCAAGCTGCTCTCAACATGGTCATGGAAGAAAACCGCGACCTCAAAGCGCGCCTTAGCACGCTCGAGGCACGATTTGACTCCATGATCGGCCTCACAACAGACAAGAAGAAGGAAGTCAAAGAAAAGGTCACTCAAGCTCATACGATTGCACTCACCAAAGTGGAAACTTGTGTGAAGACAGAATTGCGGGAACGTCAGCTTCAAGAAGAGAATGCCCTCAAGCTTCACATTGGAGGGCTGCCCCAAGCATGGGATGAGTGCTAACAAGACTTCTACAAGTTAATCGACCTCCTCAATGAAACTCTTAAATCGGTCCATATCGACTACGATCCGGTGGAATGTATCGTCAACAAGTTCAACACCAAGCGCACACCTAGTGGACATGCCATTCTTGAGTTCAAAGACAAGGAGGAACGGCTCCGATTACTCTAGCAATTGCGTCTCCTTAGAGACACCGGATTTTGGATTGTCGAAGAACTCACCCCGACACAAGTCAAGCACAAAGGTGAAGAGTTGAAAAAAGTGCGTGAAGCACGAGCCAAAGGCAAGTGGGCAGTATAACGCGGAGGGAAGGCCATCATTCAGGACTTTCGAATGCCTAAACTGGCCCCTAACCCATAGGAACTCTCCTTAGGCTTTTATTTTTCTTTTGATGGACCCTCAGTCCTTAACTCATATGTATCGATTGCCCGCACTTAGAACAACTGGTTGTAATGTTTTGTTTTTGGTCCCATGGGTCATATCTGACCTCTGTGGAAGATCATTCAATCTCTCTCTCTCTCTCTCTCTCTCTCTCTCTCTCTCTCTCTCTCTCTCTCTCTCTCTCTCTCTCTCTCTCTCTCTCTCTATCTATCTATCTATCTACGCGTCCTAGTTCGCATCCAAAACTAGGTGGTGCCCCAAATTTGTGTGGGGTTAGGTTGCAGGTTTGTGTGTGTGTTTGCTGTTTTTTCCAACCCCAACCCAATTGAGTATCACGGGAGCCTATAAAAGTTCTTAGAGGCCACTCTTCTTGTTGCCCTCCCCGGACCGCTTCAAATTGGTGCCCCCACTGAGGACGGCTTGTGTATGTTTTGTGTAGGCTCAACCTTTAGCATAGTCAAGTAGCTTGCATGAATCATGAGAATTTGTATGATCCCTTCATTCCCATTGCAAGGCAAAAGGTACACATAATTGTTAGTACTAAGTTGCAATTTCAATGTGTAATTCGTAGAATTTTAGGTCCTCTTAGGTTGGCAGAGATAAACGCATCAGTAAATCCTTTTATTTTGCCTCTCATTAGGTACGACCTTAGTTTGGACGTCTATATTTTTGTTTTGTTTTAAGAATTAGGTCATGCATAGACCATGAATAATGGCCCAGGAATAGAGGTTTTCCCCTTTCATTTCACTCCAAACATTAGAATAAACGTTGCAATTAGTAGGAAGATCCACTTTCAACAACGTATGGTGTTCATGTTTGGTGCCCAAAGAGTAGGAGAAATTCTCGAGTCACCAAACCCTGTCATTCTACCTCTTATTGATTATCATAGGTCATTTGATGTGAATATTTTTATTTTGTTGTAGAATAGATTGCAATTTAGAAAATATTATTGTGTAAATCTTTTAAAGAAAGAAAAAACAAAAACGCGTCACTTTGAAATCAATTCAATGGAGATCCAAAGCCAAATGTCTGGATATCCTCTTTTCTTTGGAGAGCTTGGAGAGGATGTAGAATTATTTTTAGCGAATTTCAAGATGTCTTGCCGTATCAAGAGGATAGTAACTGATCAAGAACGTGTAGAAATGTTTGAGGTGGTCCTTAGGAAAGATGCTAGCACTTGGTTTGATTCTTTGCCTGAGGAAGTTAAGGGGAATTACACAGAAGTTTTGAATCATTTCAAGAAATACTTCTTTGATCCCCAAAACACTCAAAAACTATGGAAAGACATTGTTTCTCATAAGCAAAAAGACTTAGATGACTACTACTTGTACAAGCAAGATTTTCTACGTCTCTGGGCTCCATGGATACGAAATGTTGCTAACCCTGGTGATGGTGCAGAATTTCTAAAGAAGGAGAGGTTCATAGCCGGACTCTATCCTGACCTTAAGGTAAAAGTTGAGGCGGGTGCACCTGCTACCTTTGATGCATCTCAAACTAGGGTTGATGAGAAATATAGAAAACTCAAGTGCTTAAGGGGGGAGGTTCCAATAGAAGGCCTTAGACCCAAAGGTAAGTCACAATAATCAACATCTAGGGAGCTTCCGGAGGTAACGACAGAAGTGATTGAGAAGTTAAATGAATCTTTAAGCAGCTTGTCAATTCACCTTGCACAAGCTGTAGGTCCAAAGGGACAAGCAAAGAAGTCCGAAGAGCGAGATTCACGACCTAGGAGAGTCTTGCAATATTGGAATTGCGGTGAGTCTGGACATGGGATGTATAATTGTCCTTGGCCCCGTGGGGAGCCAGGGAGACCTAGCTTGAATTACCTAGTGATGAATGCAGGTGAAGGAACTGGTCAACAACCAAGGCTTCTACAAAGGCCAAATGGAGCAAGACCACCTCCACAAGGAGTGGAAGGAGTTCCACCTTTGCCAGACCCAAATGTGCATATGGTAGAGGTGACAAACTCAAATGAGGTTGACATGGAAGAAAATGGCATTAAGCGTGGCCGTGGAAAAGGGAAGGAGAAAGAAGGAGTCATGTCACAAAGTGATCATGGACAAGAAAATAAGGCAAAGGAGACCAAGGAAACTAAGAGGACTCGACGTCGTATCAATCTCCAAGACTTCCCTCTTGGACATGGTATGGCTCCATACAACCTATTGGAAGACATGAGAGGTAAGGGTCCTGATATCTCATGGCTTTAGTTTCTTGCATTATGCCCACAAGTTAGGAGGGATTTAACGAAGGCAGTTAGCACTAGGAGAAAGATAAAAGAGAGTGTTCCTGTTGTAAAAATTGCACATGCTGAAATGAATGAGGATATTACACCTGTGCTAGATTGTTACATTAAAGGAAGATTGGTTAGGAAAGGTCTAGTGGATGGGGGTGCACAAATTTGCATCATGACAGAGGGACTCATGCAAAGACTAGGCATGCACATCCATGAGACACCTGAAATCAAAGTGAGGATGGCAAACAATTGCAAAGCTAGGTGTGTAGGCATTTGTAAAAATGTTTTTGTAGAGGCCTTTGGCATTAAGAAGGCAATGGATTTTTATGTTATGTCGACCAAGGGAAGCGGTTATCCATTTATCCTAAGAAGACCATGGCTAATGAAAATGCAAGCTTTGCAGGATTGGGAGAGTGGAAAATTAATTTGCACGAATGACAATCATAAGAAGGTTGTCTTGGACATGAAGGAGCAACGCCAAGAGGAGCTCCATGAAGAATCATCTTAAAGTGAGACGGAGGAAGGCTGGACCGATAGCACTTCAGAAGGAGAAAGTAGCAGCAGCATTACTGAAGAGGAGTCTTCCATCGAAGTCATGGGGGTAAGATTTAATCCAAAAAACCAAGAGACCTCTTTGCCCAGGTTTGGAAGAGGTAGGTTCCCAAGAGAACCAAAATGTGCAAGATGAAGGAATGTTAGAAGGTATGTTGTCTACAACACTTACAAAGGACGAAAGAGAGGAGTTCAAATGTGTGCTAAGGAAATTTCCTAGGCTTTTTGCTAAAGACTACACCTATGTGCATGGAGTAGATGCTGCTCAACACAAAATTGAGTTGAAGCCAGAGGCCACACCTAAGTCTCAGAAGCTACGAAGGCTAGGAGTCATCAAGGAGCAGGCTCTACTCAAGGAGGTAAGAAAGCTTCTAGTAGCAGGGTTCATTTATCCAGTGGAGAATTCAGAGTGGGTCTTTCCTGGTGTTGTCACTCCTAAGAAAAACGGCAAGTGGAGGGTGTGTGTGGATTACCGTCCACTCAATGAGGCAACAAAAAGAGATCACTTTCCCCTCCCATTTCAAGATGAGACACTAAATGAGGTAGCTGGTCATGAGAAGTACACTGTGTGTGATGGCTACTTGGGTTACTTTCAAATAGGTATCGCATTGGAAGATCAGTTGAAAACAACCTTCATCACTCCTTGGGGTTGTTATGCTTTTAGAGTCATGCCATTTGGACTGAAAAATGCTCCTGCAACTTTCCAACGCTTCATGAACATGGTGTTTCAAGCATTCTTTGGAAAGTCAATCAGGGTGTTCATTGATGAGTTCTGCATTTATAGCTCAAAATCATTGCATCTACAAAAGGTAGAAGAAGGTTTAAAAAACCTTTACGACATGGGAGGTCAACTCAACCCGGAAAAGTGCCACATAAGTGAAGATGAAGTGATCTTGATTGGTCACAAGGTTTCCTATAAAAGCATTGAGGTGGATCCTTCAAAGGCAAAGGCTCTTATTGAGCTCCCATCACCCAAGAATCCCAAAGAGGTCATCTCATTCATTCAAAAGGTGAAGTATATGTCACGCTTCATTCACTTAGCCTCAGAGTTACTTCACCCTTTGCAAAAGTTGACACAGCAAGTAGAATTTGCATGGTCTGATGATCTTGAAGAGTATTTTTGTAGTATTAACACTAGGTTGGTAACCTAACTGGACATAAAAGTGTCCTTTCAGGGTTTTGAAAAAAACCTCCAAAACCATAGTAGATCCACTCATTTTGTAAAATCCTTTCATGAGGCTATAGTTCAAGGCCTACTACACATGGAAAAAATAAGAAACTTGTAAAATTTCTCATATTTTGGTCACACCAAGCCTCCAAAGTTGATGGACTAGTACATTTTCATCAAAACAGTCATTTCTTATGCTTTGTTGCATAAAAATAAGACTAGGGATTTTTGTAGGACTTGAGATAAATTCCCTAGTTAACTTCAATGGGTTGGTGATTAGAACATATGATTCATTCTCACTCACTATTTTTTGTTTTGCCAAAAGAAATAGGTACAAAAAAGTTGAATTTTTACCATTGTGCAAACCTATCATCAAAGTTTCTATAGCCAGGCTCAATACAAATAATTTATGCATGTTTTCTTAGTTTCGTATTGTCCTTTAGGTTCATAAGGAGCCATGGAGCATGTCAAAAGAATAATACATCTCTTACCAAGGGGAATCTTGGGGACAAAGATGAAGTGCTAAATACAGCAAACATGAAAAAACTGGGTTCAACATTATGAGTTGTAGAATCCCATAGAAACTATTCAATATCTAGCCAAATTGGATCCTTATGACTAGATATGGTTACTACCTACAAAATGCATTTAGTTGTCACAAGAAACTAAAAATATTGAAAAAGCTATACTTGATATACTAGAATGTTTCGTTTTCTTCTATAATTGAAAAAATCAACCATCGTTGTCTACTATGCAACCAAAGGAAGCTAAGAGGACTCGACGTCGTATCAATCTCCAAGACTTCCCTCTTGGACATGGTATGGCTCCATACAACCTGTTGGAAGACATGCGAGGTAAGGGTCCTGATATCTCATGGCCTCAGTTTCTTGCATTATGCCCACAAGTTAGGAGGGATTTAACAAAGGTAGTTAGCACTAGGAGAAAGGTAAAAGAGAGTTTTCCTGTTGTAAAAATTGCACATGCTGAAATGAACGAGGATATTACACATGTGCTAGAATGTTACATAAAAGGAAGATTGGTTAGGAAAGGTCTAGTGGATGGGGGTGCACAAATTTGCATCATGACAGAAGGGCTCATGCAAAGACTAGGCATGCACATCCATGAGACACCTGAAATCAAAGTGAAAATGGCAAACAATAGCAAGGCTAAGTGCGTAGGCATTTGTAAAAATGTTTTTGTGGAGGCCTTTGGCATTAAGAAGGCAGTGGATTTTTATGTTATGTTAACCAAGGGAAGTGGTTATCCATTTATCCTAGGAAGACCATGGCTAATGAAAATGGGAGCTTTGCAGGATTGGGAGAGTGGGAAATTAATTTGCAGGAATGACAATCATAAGAAGGTTGTCTTTGACATGAAGGAGCAACGCCAAGAGGAGCTCCATGAAGAATCATCTCAAAGTGAGACGGAAGAAGGTTGGACCGATAGCACTTCAGAAGAAGAAAGTAGCAGCAGCATTACTGAAGAGGAGTCTTCCATCAAAGTCATGGGGGTAAGGTTTAAGCCAAGCAACCAAGAGACCTCTTGTCGAGGTTTGGAAGAGGTAGGTTTCCAAGAGAACCAAAAGGTGGAAGAGGAAGGAATGTTAGAAGGTATGTTGTCTACATCACTTACAAAGGATGAAAGAGAGGAGTTCAAATGTGTGCTAAGGAAATTTCCGAGGCTTTTTGCTAAAGACTACACCGATGTGCGCGGAGTAGATGTTGTTCAACACAAGATTGAGTTGAAGCGAGAGGCCACACCTAAGGCTCAAAAGCTACGAAGGCTAGGAGTCATTAAGGAGCAGGCTCTACTCAAGGAGGTAAGAAAGCTTCTAGCAGCAGGTTTCATTTATCCAGTGGAGAATTCAGAGTGGGTCTCTCCTGTTGTTGTCACTCCTAAGAAAAATGGCAAGTGGAGGGTGTGTGTGAATTACCGTCCCCTCAATGAGGCAACAAAAAGAGATCACTTTCCCCTCCCATTCCAGGATGAGATACTAAATGAGGTAGCTGGTCATGAGAAGTACACTGTGTGCGATGTTTACTCAGGTTACTTTCAAATAGGGATTGCATTGGAGGATCAATTGAAAACAACCTTTATCACTCCTTGGGGTTGTTATGCTTTTAGAGTCATGCCATTTGGTCTGACAAATGCTCCTGCAACATTCCAACGTTTCATGAATATGGTGTTTCAAGCATTCTTTGGAAAGTCAATTAGGGTGTTCATTGATGATTTCTGTATTTATAGCTCAAAATCCTTGCATCTACAAAGGGTAGAAGAACGTTTAAAGAAGCTCTACGACATGGGAGGTCAACTCAACCCCGATAAGTGCCATATAGGTGAGGATGAAGTAATATTGCTTGGTCATAAAGTTTCTTACAAAGGCATTGAAGTGGATCCTTCAAAGGCAAAGGCTCTTATTGAGCTACCATCACCCAAGAGTCTTAAGGAGGTCATCTCATTCATTCAAAAGTTGAAGTATATGTCACGCTTCATTCACTTAGCCTCGGAGTTGTTTCATCCTTTGCAAAAGTTGACACAACAAGTAGAATTTGCATGGTCTGATGAGCTTGAAGAGTATTTTTGTAACATTAAAGTCATTTTGTCAGAGCTACCAACACTCATGCCTCCTTGTTGGGAGTACACATTCTTTGTTAGCTCTAGTGTTGGAAGGGAAACAATTGGTGTTGTCAGTACAAGGATGCGACCCATCTACTTTGCTAGTAGGGTCATGAATGCTTTGGAGAGAGACTACACAGAAGCAGAACTCATGATGCTTTCTCTCATGTTTGCGGTGAGAAAGTTTAGATCCTACCTGCTACCAAAACCTTTTGTAATTCTCACTGCAGAGAATTTGTTCCCTTGGGTGTCATCTCAAATGAATCTTAGTACTAGGATCTCAAAGTGGATTATGGAGTTGCAAGAGTTTCAATACTCTTTCAAGGTAGAAGATAGTGTGCGTGCACAATTGGCAGGGATTCTCACTTATAGGGTGCATGAAAAGGAGATTAAGGTGCCTGAAGTAAAGACCCTACCATTGCCACCACCAAAAAGTATTCCTAATGCTTTTACCTTGTTCTTTGATGGAGCTTTTCGTCGAGCCACAGGAAAAGCAGGGGGAGGGCTAGTGTTGCTCAACCCAAGTGGAGAGGTGGTCATGAAAGAGAAGTTCAATCTACCAAGTTCAGCTAGCAACAATGAAGCAGAATACGACACACTAATTCATGGTTTGAAGATGCGCATTGGCCAAGGGATACAACGCCTCATGGTAAAGGGAGATGCACTTCTCATTGTTAAACAGATTTTAGGCATTTGGGCATGCAAAAATGAAAGCTTACGGACAAAAGTTCATGCCATTCGTAGATTGTTTAATCAATTTGAAGAAGTGCAACTATATCATATTCCTAGGAAACAGAATGAAGATGCCGATTTACTTGCACAGCAAGTAGTTACATGTGTTGAGAAAGAAGTGCAGGTCATCATGGTGGCAGCAGCTGTCAAGCAACCGAGATACCAGGGATTGGAGTCATTGACTCCCATTATTAGCTACATTTTGGAGGGCGAGTTTCCACAAGACTTCACGAAGGCTCAGAAGAGAAGACTCATGAAGAAGGCAAGCACATATCTCTTCCTAGAAGGCTCCCTCTATCAAAGAGGGAGGGATCAAGTATGCAAAAGAGTGCCAACTATTGAGGAAATTCCAGCCATTCTAAAAGGTTTGCATGAAGAAGCATGTGGCGGTCATTTTGCCCAAGAATTAACTGTGAAGAAGATTTTGCTTGCGGGGTATGTTTGGCCAAGTCTGCATGTGGATGTCCAACATTGGTGTAAAAGTTGTCACAATTGTCAGGTAAATGGGAATAGAAGATTGGTTTATGGTCCAAGGCAAATCGTGCTTGCAAATGGACCGTTTGAAAAGTGGGGCATTGATGCTATGGGTCCTCTGCCTAGGACAAAAAATGGTAAACTCTACATTCTAGTGGCTGTAGACTATATGACCAGGTGGGTGGAAGCACAAAGTGTGGCAAAGATAAATGAGAAGACAGTGAGCAAATTCGTGTACACTCACATTTGTTGTAGATTTGGCACACCTTTGGAGATTGTTTCTGATAATGGTCCAGGGTTTAGAAAGGGATTTCTCACAGAAGTCTGTGAAGAACTTCACATTCTACATCGTCACAGTACACCCTACTATCCCCAATCAAATGGTTTGGTAGAAAAAGCTAATGGTGTCATTGCAGTCATCATTAGAAAGATGGTGAAAAACAAGACAAAGTTGTGGCATGACTTCTTGGATGGTGCCTTGTGGGCGTATCGAACCACATATAGGGAAGCCACGGAGTTCACACCATTTCACTTGGTCTATGGTCAAGAGGCTTTACAGCCAATTGAGAAAAACATTCCAACAATGCGACTTCATGGCAAATCAACACAAGATGATCAAGAAGCATGGATGGATCGACTTCTTACCTTAGCTGAGCTTGAGTGGAAAAGAGAAGCAGCATACGAGTGCTATAAGAGGAAAGCCACACAGACAAAGGAGAAGCTGGACAAGAAACTGAAGGACAAAGGCATCAATGAAGGAGATCTTGTGCTAAGGTATGACAATCAACTCGATAATCGTTTTGATGCCAAATTTGAAACAAGATGTCAAGGGCCATACATAGTCAAGAAGGCTTTCAATTCAAGTTACTATCAGCTTATGGACTTGAATGGTAAAGAGCACTCCAAGAAAGTAAACGGGTATCGCTTGAAGCCCTATTTGAGTCGCCTTCTACCAAAGGATCTACGAAAGATCTGTCAAAAGGCCACTGTCTCATGTAAGTATTATTACATGAAGCATGAGTGTAACTCTAGCCAAAATTCTCAGGGGCCAAACAATAAAGATCTCGTCAAGGACTCTGAAGCACTCTCTTTGGAAAAGATGCTCTATGATGGTGCATGAATATACCATCATCCAGGGGGAGGGCTAATGATAGCCGTTTTTCGGCTCTTTGTAATTGCCACAGTGAGTTACCTCACCCTACCAAAATCACCCAAACACTGTGGCTATCCCTACCATTTCACTGTACATAGGCGTGCGTGAGTCACGGGACTTTTTCCATATCTTCTTAAAAAACCCTCAATTAGCTAGTCATTGGGCTAGTTGAGCCAAAAAAAATAATAATAATAAAAAATATAAGTATATTATGGTCCATGCGTATGTAAATATTTCTTTGTATATAGGGCCTAAATAAAAGATTTTTTCATAATTATTTTGGTATTTATTTAAATATTTCTACCTAGGTGTGTGCTATTTATGCTCTATACATTGCCTCACCATTACCACAATTTTTTCTTACCATTTTTCATACTCTTTATTCCATTTAGAAATATTTTCATGTAAGCTTCTCTTATATTTGGTGTAACTCCACCCCAACAAAAATCCAAAAAAACTAGTTTTATTTATGTGTATATTTTTTCACTATTGTGATTTTTCCCTTCCTACATCTATTTTGTTTTGTTTTTTTTTTCTAAAAAATTAGAACACCAAAAATATTTATCTTTTTATGGTAGCCTCATAATGAGAGAGATTTCTTTTGACCCCTTTATATTTTTTTCCACTTATATTATTTATATTTGACATGTACATATTTTTTAGACCCCTCAATATTTGATTTTCTTAGTTGTACTATTCACTTATATCATAATCTCAACAATATCTTCAATTATAGACCTACCAAATAAGGTCAAGGGTAGGTGGCATGCATACATGCACTATGGAGGGCTCACTCTTGGAGGTATTCAAAAGAATCATCCAAAGAAGGACCCCACAAGGACCTTGTGCAGTGGAAAAAAACGATCGGTTTTGCTGAATTTTTAAAGTTCACTTGCTCTCCGAATTTGAAAAGGTGATGCAAACAAAAGTTGTAGCTCGTGGGATGAACTTTTGCCTCAAATGTTTTTATATTTTTTTGAGCTACGAGCTGTGAGCTATGATTTTATTAGTGGACCCCAGTTTTCCCATGCTATGCAGCCACACTCTCTCTTCCACTTTTTCATTTTCCTCTTTCACACACACTTCTCCACTCATCATCCCCACCTCTCTCACCACTCCTCTCTGCACCCTACTCACCTTCTCCTCAACCTTGAAGAATAAGAGAAACCATGGTGAACTCATACCTCCCACACACAATTCCATTCCAAAATAACCACCTAGTCTCATTTTTCCTCCTCCAATTTACCCATATCTATCAAAAAAACCACAAAATTCAGCCTCTTCTCTTAAAAGACAGCATCATGGTGGTTGATTACTCAGCTTCAATTACCTTGTCTCTCAAGGAAGGTCAAGAGTATTTATTTTGGTATTTATTTAAATATTTCTACCTAGGTGTGTGCTATTTATGCTCTGTACATTGCCTCACCATTACCACAATTTTTTCTTACCATTTTTCATACTCTTTATTCCATATAGAAATATTTTCATGTAAGCTTCTCTTATATTTGGTGTAACTCCACCCCAACAAAAATCCAAAAAAACTAGTTTTATTTATGTGTATATTTTTTCACTATTGTGATTTTTCCCTTCCTACATCTATTTTGTTTTGTTTTTTTTTTTCTAAAAAATTAGAACACCAAAAATATTTATCTTTTTATGGTAGCCTCATAATGAGAGAGATTTCTTTTGACCCCTTTATATTTTTTTCCACTTATATTATTTATATTTGACATGTACATATTTTTTAGACCCCTCAATATTTGATTTTCTTAGTTGTACTATTCACTTATATCATAATCTCAACAATATCTTCAATTATAGACCTACCAAATAAGGTCAAGGGTAGGTGGCATGCATACATGCACTATGGAGGGCTCACTCTTGGAGGTATTCAAAAGAATCATCCAAAGAAGGACCCCACAAGGACCTTGTGCAGTGGAAAAAAAATCGGTTTTGCTGAATTTTTAAAGTTCACTTGCTCTCCGAATTTGAAAAGGTGATGCAAACAAAAGTTGTAGCTCGTGGGATGAACTTTTGCCTCAAATGTTTTTATATTTTTTTGAACTACGAGCTGTGAGCTATGATTTTATTAGTGGACCCCAGTTTTCCCATGCTATGCAGCCACACTCTCTCTTCCACTTTTTCATTTTCCTCTTTCACACACACTTCTCCACTCATCATCCCCACCTCTCTCACCACTCCTCTCTGCACCCTACTCACCTTCTCCTCAACCTTGAAGAATAAGAGAAACCATGGTGAACTCATACCTCCCACACACAATTCCATTCCAAAATTGACCACCTAGTCTCATTTTTCCTCCTCCAATTTACCCATATCTATCAAAAAAACCACAAAATTCAGCCTCTTCTCTTAAAAGACAGCATCATGGTGGTTGATTACTCAGCTTCAATTACCTTGTCTCTCAAGGAAGGTCAAGAGTATTTATTTTGGTATTTATTTAAATATTTCTACCTAGGTGTGTGCTATTTATGCTCTGTACATTGCCTCACCATTACCACAATTTTTTCTTACCATTTTTCATACTCTTTATTCCATATAGAAATATTTTCATGTAAGCTTCTCTTATATTTGGTGTAACTCCACCCCAACAAAAATCCAAAAAAACTAGTTTTATTTATGTGTATATTTTTTCACTATTGTGATTTTTCCCTTCCTACATCTATTTTGTTTTGTTTTTTTTTTCTAAAAAATTAGAACACCAAAAATATTTATCTTTTTATGGTAGCCTCATAATGAGAGAGATTTCTTTTGACCCCTTTATATTTTCTTCCACTTATATTATTTATATTTGACATGTACATATTTTTTAGACCCCTCAATATTTGATTTTCTTAGTTGTACTATTCACTTATATCATAATCTCAACAATATCTTCAATTATAGACCTACCAAATAAGGTCAAGGGTAGGTGGCATGCATACATGCACTATGGAGGGCTCACTCTTGGAGGTATTCAAAAGAATCATCCAAAGAAGGACCCCACAAGGACCTTGTGCAGTGGAAAAAAACGATCGGTTTTGCTGAATTTTTAAAGTTCACTTGCTCTCCGAATTTGAAAAGGTGATGCAAACAAAAGTTGTAGCTCGTGGGATGAACTTTTGCCTCAAATGTTTTTATATTTTTTTGAACTACGAGCTGTGAGCTATGATTTTATTAGTGGACCCCAGTTTTCCCATGCTATGCAGCCACACTCTCTCTTCCACTTTTTCATTTTCCTCTTTCACATACACTTCTCCACTCATCATCCCCACCTCTCTCACCACTCCTCTCTGCACCCTACTCACCTTCTCCTCAACCTTGAAGAATAAGAGAAACCATGGTGAACTCATACCTCCCACACACAATTCCATTCCAAAATTGACCACCTAGTCTCATTTTTCCTCCTCCAATTTACCCATATCTATCAAAAAAACCACAAAATTCAGCCTCTTCTCTTAAAAGACAGCATCATGGTGGTTGATTACTCAGCTTCAATTACCTTGTCTCTCAAGGAAGGTCAAGAGTGGAAAAAAAATGTACCGTCAAAGCTAGTGGACCGTCAACAAGCGTCAAAATTGGCCCTACTCAAGACACTTGGAGCATCAACCTTGTAAGAAATCCACCTTTTCTTACCTCTTAAGAGTTTTTCTTCCTTATTTGTATCCTACATGGATACTCCCAGTGTAAATATCCAATTCCATTTGTAAATTAATACTAACTCTACTAACACTAACCCACTATGAAAAGTCCTATCACCTCCATTTCTCTCCTCTCTCTTTCCCCACCAACTTCTTGATAATTCCAAGCAAAAGAAATTAGATAAATGGCTGAAAATCTAACCCAACCATGGTTAGAGGAGTAACCCTAGCCTTCAAAATTGCTATAAAAGGAGGGTGTGGCTAGCACAAAAGGGGGAGAGACATAAGCAAGAGCACTATGCTATAGCTTGAGAAGCCAAGCTCAACCTCTCTAGAAGGAGCTCTTGAGTGGAAGCTCATTGTCTTATGCATGTGCATGTGTTGTAATAGGGGATTAGCAAGGGAACTCTATGCCATTGTAAGAGAGAGAGTGATCATTCAATTGAGAGTAGGAAATCTATCATTTCTCCTACTAGTGTAAGCCCAACATTTGCTGAATCAAGGAGGGTGGATTTGGGCTAAGCTTGGATACTTTGTCTCCCTTCCAACGTGAAGTAATGGAAAACAATGATGCGTAAGTGTCTTGGTATTTTTTGTTAAGTTCTTGATAGCTTGTCTCTGGTGTTGTCATCAATCTAGCCATAAATCCCACATACTGTAAGAGGGCGACAGGGTGGAGAGGACTCCCCTGGCCTTAAGACAGTGATTGGGGTGGATTTTCTTGTGATGTGTTGTGGTGAAATTTACGCAAGCTATGTTGAACAAATACTAATCTCACTTTGATTTGTCATGACAGATTTGTAAGAAGGCATTAGTGTAACAAGCACCCCCTTCCCCCTTCTCTCTCTTTCTTACATATATATATTTATGTTTGCTTGATCATTAACGATACACTTCAAAGCAGCCCGAGCACCATATTTCCCTCTCTCTCTCTCTCTCTCTCTCTCTCTCTCTCTCTCTCTCTCTCTCTCTCTCTCTCTCTCTCTCTCTCTCTCTCTCGTGTTTTAGTGTGTGAGAGTATTCCATTGGTGTTAGGGTTAGTGTAAATTCCTTGCTTATTTGTGGGTTGCTCTAACGATTCTCCTCTTTTGCGTCCTAGTTCGCTCTTAAACTAGGTGGTGCCCCTTGTGTAGTTGGGATTTGGCTGGGGGTTTGTTATTTTGGTTTGTGTTGTGTTGTGCCCCAGCCCCATTGAGCAGCACGGGAGCCTTGAAGGGTGTCTAGAGGTTGCTCTTCTTGTTGCCCGCCCCGGACCGCCTCAATACATTTCATAGTGTGAAGTCGATGCAACAAGATGGGTTTGAGGTGGTGAGAGTGAAGCAAGGCAGGAGCTCTATTAAGGGTATAATCCCTTTGTAAACTACTTCTTATTTTGAAGTACTAAAGCCATTGAGTGGCTGCTTTCTCGTGGACGTAGCCTACATTGGGTGAACCACGTATATCGTGTGTAATCTCTCTCTCTCTCTCTACTCTATAATCTATTGTGTGTGAAATCTATCCCTCTCCATTAAGTAATCTACTCAAATATCTATTTAGCTACGTCATATTTCCTAACATCATATGATTAAGTGGTAAAGGTTCTTGAATTACCACTTATATTGGCACTTGTTAGAGCTGAACTTGCCAATGAAAATCAAAGAACTTCTTGGATAATTGAGGCCACTATTGTAAAAGATCAAGAAATCAATTGCAAAATGATGTACAAAAAAGCGAATGTTGTTTTATCACTTGTGTTGCCATTAACACACAAATGATTCAAAGGATACAAATAGGGGTTTTATCATTAGGAGATGATCTTATGGAGTAGGTTAGTAGTTGAGTGCTAGTTTTAACCCATATCCACTGTAACTTACTTAGTGACACTCTAAATAGTGAAGGACATGCACTTTTATGGCATCCGAGGACATGCACCAGTCTAGAAGGGGAGGACTGTTGGGAGATGGCAATTCACAACATCTGCATAACCTATTTTTTCCATTCACTATAGCTTGTATAAATTTGGGTCATGGAGATGATGACTACGTCTACACGGTTTACAGGCTCATTGGAGTTCCACTTTGTATTTCTAGAGAGTGTAGAAGTGTTGCTAATGGCAGTAGTGCCCCATTTTTACTTGTACATCATTTGGGTGGTCGCCCACCGAGATTACTTAGAGATTAGCATCATTGTGTGAGAGATTGTGAGAGGATGAAGCCATAGATTGAATTACGTGTGTGTGTAGAAGACTCTTTCTTGCTTAGCCTCTTCATTGATGCTTAGTCTACTCTCTTGATTCCACTTCTTTCACATTGCAAGATTCCACGCCTCCATGCATCTAGCCGGATATATCAATCCATAGATTGACATTATGTTGGTAGATTGTGCACTATGCTACACCCCCACAACATTGACAAGGGCAAGGAAAAATTAGAGAAAATCAATGTGATTGAGTCTTCCACTCCTATGGTTGAGACTTTTGTAGAGGTCGAGTTGCCACCCCCCATTGGTTTTCACAACATGTCTTCGTGTAGAGGCACTTGTCATTGAGGATGTCAATTATGCAGAGAACTAGGTTAGTGATTCTAGTGCAATTTTTCATGTAGCACACCATGGAGAATGGTTCTCTACATATGCATAGAATCTTCACACTATGAATCTTGGGAATGCTTGTGAGCTCACATTCATGGTTTTGTAAACATTAACTGGTGATGCGGGATGGCTTGCAGTTTATGTTGAACAATCTGATACATGTACCCAAGTTGGCAAAGATCTTGATATCCACTAGTCAATTGGATGATTTGGGGTTTACTTCCACCCTTGGGAGTGGATTGTGGATGATTTGTAAAGGAAACCTTGTCATTCTCATAGGTCAAAAACATGGAACCTTGTATTCCATGTATGTGTCTCATGTCCAAGATCATTATATATCTATAGTCAAACTGCTATCTATTGAGTTGTGGCATAGCCAGCTAGGCCATATGTGCTAGAAAGGAATGAAGACACTATCTTATTTTGGCTACTTGAATGTCATCTTGTAATGAATTTTTTGTACAAGAACATTCTATATATGGCAAACAGACTAGGTCAATGCACTTTCCATTGGGTAAAAAGTAGGTAGAGCCTCTAGAGCTTGTCCATAGTGATGTGCATGGTCCAATGCCGACCAAGTCTCTAGGGAGGGCTAGGTATTTCATGACCTTCATAGATGATTTAACTAGAAAAATCTGGGTCTATTCTTTGAAATTGACAGATAAGGTTTTCTCAGCATTTCAAAAATTCCTCACGCTTGCAAAGAATTGATGTGGCAAGAAGTTGAAGAGCTTGAGGCCTCTAAATGGTGGGGAATACATCTCCAAGGACTTTGTGAATTTTTGTGCAAAGAGAGGCATACACACCTGCTCAATATGGAGGTACTGAGTGTATTGATCTAGCAATTTAGGAGAGGATCACAACAATGCTTTTCATGGAAAATCTAGTTCAAATGTTTTGTGCAAAATTGTATTGATAGTTGTGTACATCATCAATTAATCACCTAGTATGCCATTAAATTCTCATATTCCAAAAGATTTGTGGTCTAAAATGAAACCATGCTATGATCATTTGCATTTGTTTGGTTGTGAGGCATATGCACATGTGCCAAAGGAACTTTGCAAGACATTATAAATGAATCTTCGTGGGATATGGTGAAAATGGAGAGATGGGATATCGTCTATGGAACCCAAAATTTTGGAAAATCATATGTACTTCACACGTGATCTTCAATGAGTCAAAGATGCATAGGTTTCTATTAAAAGGGGTTGAGTACAAGAAATCATTTTTGAGGATATTTTCTCCAAGACAGTGAAAATAACTTAGAATGTTAATGATGTACCTTCCACTAGCAGACAATGATCCAAAAAGAACAGAGAGCAGTAATCAAGTCTTAAGATGGACTAGCAAGGTCTCTCATCCATCTGAGAAATTTCATCCAAGATTGGACTACATTATGTTGACTGACTATGGTGAGCCAAGTTGCCTCCAAGAAGCTATGTAAATGGGTGACAAGCTTAGGTGGGAGCAGGCTGCGCAATATGAGTATGACTCAATTATAAAAAATGGCTCTTGGGACTTTACTGAATTTCCAGAAGGAAAAAAGGCCTTAACTAGCAAGTGGGTCTACAAGGAGAAATCTATTTAAGTATTTCCAAATGTGATTTTAAATTTCAAGAGCTTTTATAGCTTCATTTCTGTTCAAAAGATGGCCAGAACAAAGAAGACTACAAGAAAGGCTCCCTTAGAAGAATTGGACAATCAATAGAAGAAACCACCACCTCCAGGCAACACAAAGAAGAACTCACAATCAAAGAAAAGGGAGCCTTCTTCAATAAAGTATGACAAGATAAAAAAGCCACCACCTCCAAGCAAGAAAAAGAAGACCTCTCAAGCTTCAAATCAAGAGCCTTCCATTTTTTCAAGATGACAAGAAGGATTCTACAAAGCTTGAGGGAGAAAAAGGTGAATCTAGAAGAAGGTGAATCTAGCAAGAAAGCTTCAAGACTATTTAGCTAAAGCCCCTACTTACCAAAAGAAAATTCAAGGAAGGTGTGAAACACCTTAGAGAAATCGGAAAAGCCATTAAAGGCCTCAACCTTGCATTACCAAGATTTCCCTTTCAAAGACTTTGCAGACAAATTGCAGAAGAATACAAGATCTATATGAGGTGGATAAGGAGGGACTTGGTTGTATTCAAGAGGCTTCTCAGTATTTCTTGGTTGAGATTTTCCATGATGCCTACATTTGTGCAGTCCATGCTCATAGAGTCACATTAATGGACAAGGATTTTATCACACTAAGGAGGCTCTAATATAGATTTAGTAAGATTTGTGAGATGTTTCTGATCCCTTATGATGAGAAGTAAGTTTCCTTCCTATACAGGCTTGAAAATAAGGCTTACTTTGGCTTGGTTATGTAGTTCACATTGGAGTTTAATTGCAATGGATATAATAGAAAGAGATGCTACCTTGTCAACTCACTGGTTGGAGTGCATGGTGTGGCAAAACAATAAGTTTCTCTCCTTTTACTATTCACATTCAATGTTAGAGCATAAATTTCCTTCTTATCCATATGTTATGGTTTGTGTTGCCACAAGATTTATTGAGATGCTAGAGAACTATCCACCCATGTCAAAGATGATGGATGGCATCAAATTTATGATTGTGAAGGTTTGAATGTAAGTTCTCTCCTTTTACCATTCACCTCCAATGCTAGATCATAAATTTCTGTCTCATCCATATGTTATGGTCAGTGTTGCCACATGATTTATTGAGATGCTAGAGAACTGCCAACCCATGCCAAAGATGATGGAAGACATCAAATTTATGACTGTGAAAGTTTGAATGATGACATTTCTCATGAATTAGTCATCCCAATGCACTAGTCTCAAAGATTTCTTATCTCATCGATTGCAGTTCCCACTCCAACCTGAAAGCCATTCATGCGGATGGAGGGTAGTCACCAATAACAGGCTCCTTTTGAACTTCAAATACTGCATTGAGAGTGGGGATATTGAAGTATACCATAATACACATTAATTTGAGATTGAAATTAATTACTCTTGTCCCACTTCTTACTCTTGGTTTTTATTGTCTTGGGAAGATCAATAGGAAATGCTATAGTGAGGACCGTATATGGTTAGCAAGGGTTGTCAAGTACATGCTTGAGACAAAGAAATCAGTGCAAGAAGTTTTTGATGATGATGATAAGGATGTTGAAGAGCCAAAGGAAACCAATAAGCTTCCATAGGAAGAGGAGTAGAAGGATGAGAAGAGGTATGAGAAGGAGAAGGATGAGCAAAAGAAGGAGAAGGAAACTGATGAGTAGAGCAATAGTGGGCAGAGCAATAAAGAAGAAAAAGAAACTACCAGAAAGACTCCTGCAAAATATCATACTTCAACAAGGAAATCCCGAGGAACAAGAAAACTCATGGGAAGAAACTATTCTAGAGATGTGTATATGATGATGGCCCTTTGTATCTGTCTAGTCCTGTGTATATGATGATGGCCCTTTGTTATATTTTGTATTTATTTCAAACATTTTGAAGAGAACTTCCAGTGAATGGATCTTGTTATATTTTGTATATTTTGATGAGATATTGTAGTTTGTACATTAACCAAAATAAACTTGCACATTAAAATGTAGCTCTGAGTTACAACATCAATATTACAAGAGAAGGAGCTGGTCTAGTCACCATACCAACTTTTATGTAGCTCCCAATATAGATACTGAGCCGTATCTCTTATTTTTATTGCTTTAGGGTTGGTCTTTGACAGGGTCTCATTGTCCAATTGTGCACTAAGTAGCACGCCAAGCCTGTCAAACATAGTCCATACCATCCCCTAGGCCATAGGTCTGCCTGAAGTAGTTTGCTAGCCACTTTGGCTTCTTCTTCAGGTAGGAGGAGATGGTAAATGATGGCTCCTTCTCCTCTACCGTCTCCTCTACATTCTTCTCTTCCTCATGTTTCTTCTCCTCTTCTTGTTCCACTTCCTCTGGTTTCTTGTTCTTCCTTGAAGACCCCTCATCTTTTTTCTTCTTCTTGTTCTTCCTTGGAGAGACCTCATCTATCTTCTTCCTAGTTGAAGAGCCCTCTTCCCCAATCTCTCTATCCATAGCTCTCAATGAAAAACGCTTGATTCTCAAGTGTTTGAATAGGCAAGTCACTTAGAATCTCAAGTCAAGAACATAGAGACATTGTTGCGGTTAGTTCCCAAAAGGCCGACAACTATGAAACTTTATTGTAGTTAGTGCCCAATAGCAGGGGAACTTTAGTCAAATCATATATAGAGCTGACCATAGAGTCATGTGATACAAACCAGGATAAGGACATTTCCTAATAGCATCTACAAAATAAAGATCAGCTAACCATAAAGTGATGTATATAAACTAGGATAAGGACCATGTGGCATGATGCCATGTGTTACAAACTAGGATAAGAACCATATATAGAGCTGACCATAGGGTCATGTGATACAAACTAGGATAAGGACCACGTGGCTCAGGTACAATAACAGCTACAAAATTTCCCAATAGCACGTGATACAAACTAGGATCAAGTACTGCAAACTAGGGTAGGGACCATGTGGCATGGTACTTTGTGCTTTGAGGGTTCTATCTTGTAGGTAACCTTAAGTTACTATAAGTGTACAATGCCATCCGGGATATTTTTGCACTATAGCTTTTTGGTATGTATAGAAATAATAGCACAAGTAAATAAAGGACCAATAAGATAAATAAATTTATAGGCATGTGAGTTACCTTTCTACATTTACTTGAAAGAAAAATGTTGTGGGCAATTCGACCTCATCATTTTGGAGGTCTAATCTCAATTGCTGCAAGTTGTACATACCTCTTATTTCACAATTGGTAAATGCTCATTGTTTTACGAGACATCAATGCCTTGTATTGGGTTCTCGGTGAAATCCTCCATCTCTTGATCAAGTGGGGTAAGTTTACCACCAACATAGTGCCATTTTCTATAGTAGAATGTCATAATCAAATTTTTTGTGGATATCATGTATTTGCAAGCAATTAAGTCAGCTTGCACATTGCAAATGATTCCATTCGTTGTTTTGGTATTACAACCCTCATCCACAAATTCAAGTACATCCTCTGAATCTAGGGCCCTCACCAAAAACATTGTTCTAGATTTTCTAGCTTTAACATTTGAGAAAAAGTCAACAAAGACTGTAATTGGCATGCATATTGTAATCCCACTTTGCTTGCTTGCTATGTTTGGCTTCAAATATTTCTAGACCTCACAAAAAAATTTGCATCGATATCTTTCACTTGTACTTGAGCTTGGGAGTGGTCATTCTCCACTCTTGAAATCATGCATGCACAATCTAGTTGTGGTTCCCAATTCTCCATTCCTTTTTGGTGGAACATAATAATGATCAAAGAAAAATATTCCATCTTTTGAAAATGAGCTCTTAGTCCTTCCCTTGTACATTTCTTCACCAATACATTTGTGACACATCTAGAATATTCATCACACACTCCACTACCTGCCATTCCACAATGCTTGATGGATACAAATATGTACAGCAAATTGGCTTATACAACATGAAAAATTGCTTAGAGTTAGGGATTCTAAGTCTAGGAACTTACAATTTGGTCTATGTAGTGGCAAGGAGGAGCTCTTTGAGGCAATATGGAGATCTTTACGCATGTAAACATGCTGCACAAGCACCTCCTTGATTTTTTTTTGTTCTCTCCAAAGTTGAAGTCTCTCACTATGCCCTTCCAACGTGCCAAGAATGAATTTTTGGTGGTGGACTTTATCCTCTTGCTCTGTTGCATCAACATCCACATTCCTATGTGTATGGTTATTGGGATCCAATTCTCATCTTTGTTAGTAGTATTATAGGTGACTATGGCTTCAATTTAAGTACTTGGTCGCTTTAATCATGAAAATAACTCCATGGTGAAGAATGTGAAGAAATGAAAATATTGAGAAGATCGAGGGATGTAGAGATGAAGGGATGTGTTGGAATTAGGGTTGTAGAGAAATGCACACATCTTGGAGAAGACAAACGAAGGTCAAGGCACACAACTGAGAGTGTTTTACTTATTGTGCATTGAAAAGATAGATAGCCCTAGAGTGATGGGCGTATATACAATGCACAGGGGAAAAAACCTCCTAAAGAGGGAGAAAATGCCCCAATGGTCATCACTACCACATGTATATGGTAACAAATCCCCCTTGGAATGATGCAGTGAATGAGAGTTGGGACATGAGTAAAGGAAGTGTGATGCCCTAAGGACATGATCAGTCCACAAAGGGGAATACACACAAGACAATTCCTTTGTGAAAAGATCTGCAAGGTTGTCCTGTGTTGGCACATAAGCCAAGCTGATACCTCTTGTTGAGAGCCTCTCCCTGACATAGTGGTAATGGACCTCAATTTGCTTTGTGCGAGCATAAAGGACTGGGTTCCACGCAGCTACAATGAACTCTGGCTGTCATTGTTGATAGTGTTGGTAGTGTCCTGTCCAACATCCAAATCAACCATAAGGCGTCTGAGTCATACACACTCAACCGTAGCTGTAAGAGTGCCCTGTACTTAGCCTCACAACTAGAAGTGGCCACAGTAGTTTGCTTCTTGCTCAACCATGATATACATGAACTACCAAGCATGAAACATTAAAACCACTTGTGGACACTCGAGTGTCAAAACAACCAGCCCAATCTGAGTCCAAAAAAGCATGTAAATCTGTGCAATGATCCCCCCACGAGATAAAACAAGCCAAGATGATCCCCCCTCGAGATAAAACAAGCCAAGATGTAAAGTGCCACTAAGGTAGCGGAAAATCCTCTTGATAGTTTGCCAATGCTTAGACCCTGGGCTATCCATAAATCTGTTGACTTGTGAGATTGCAAACTGAATATCCGGCCTCGTGTTGCATACATAAATGAGACATCCAACAGTAGTTTGGTAAATAGTGACATCTACAAAATCACTAGCATCATAAAGACTCAATTTCAAACCTATTTCCATGGGATTGTCAATAGGTTTGCAATCCTCAAGTCCAAACTTACATAGCAATGTCTCTATGTAACTTTCTTGACACAAGGCAATACCACCATCACACTGGTTAAACTATATACCCACATAATGATGCAACAGCCCCAAATATCTCATGTTGAAAGTAGCATTCAAATCAACCTTAAAATCATCAATATTTCTCTCATTTGGTCCAATGATCAACAAATCATCTACATAGAGAACCACAATGAAAAGTACATCACCCTCATGCTTTACATACAATGTGCTTTCTGTTGGACTATTACGAAAGCCTTGTTTGACCAAATGAGTGTCAACTTTCTCATACCAAGCACGAGGAGATTGCTTCAACCCATACAAAAACTTCTTACATCTGCACACTTTGTCCTGTTGTCCTTTCTTGACAAACCCATGAGGCTACATTACATAAACTTCCTCAAATATGCCACCATTCAAGAAAGTAGTAACAATGTCTGATTGATGTACATCCCAACCAAAATGAGCTACCAATGCACATAGAAATTACACAGTAGTCATACGACAAGTTGGAGCAAAAGTCTCTTCATAATCTATGCCCTTTTTCTATGCATAACCCTTTGCAACAAGTCGAGCCTTATGGCAATTGATCTCACCATCCAGCTTGCGTTTCAATTGTAAACCCACTTCGTAACAATGGCCTTTTCTCCAGGAGGCAAATCACATAAAGTCCATGTGTCATTTTCTATAAGTGCATCATATTCTGATTGTATGGCAGCCATCCAATTTTTTGAATTTTGTGCTTCATCAAAAGATAGAGGTTCCTCAACATCATGTAAGCTAGACACAGACAAAGCATAACAATTTGATGCATAAGATGCATGGCCAGAGCCTGAATGAGTACGACTAAACAAAGGTGCATCCAATTTACTGTCACGCAATGTATGCACCAACTATTTTGGCATACCTCTAGCATACTCATTTTTAGCCCTTTCTTCATCAAGTACATCATGTACATCTGCATTAGTAATAGGCTGATCTTGTGAGCTTACATTACCGTCTCTAGTACATGATAGAAAGGGATATTAAAAAATCTTCCACAAATACCACATTTTGTGAAACCAAAATATGCTTTGTTTGAGGATGATACAACCTGTAACCTTTGCTTTCAGCACTATACCCAACAAAAATACATTTGACAGCCTTATCATCCAATTTTTTTCATTGTGTTTGTGGCACCAAAGCATATCTCAAATAACCAAAACACTCATGTGCTCAATAGAAGGCTTTCTATCATGCCATGCTTCATATGGAGTAATAGGCTGCAAAGATTTTGTAGGACACCTGTTCAGTACATAAGTGGCACACATGATGGCCTCAAGCCAAAAAGAATGCAACAAAGCTTGACTTTTGACCATACATCATGCCATTTCCGTAAGTGACCTGTTTTTCTTCTCAGCTACACCATTTTGTCGAGGCGTATAAGGCAGTGTACATTGCTGTTTTATCCCACAACTAACCAGAAATGCATTAAATTCATGAGACATATACTCCCCTCCTCGATCGGAGCAGAGGGTGCCCATTGTACATTTCGAGACATTTTTAGCCATAGCCAGAAATTGTTTGAAGTACATAAAATCTTCGGACTCACTACAACAAAAAAGGGGGCCTTCGACGCAGGTTTTGACGCACCCGATCGAAAAAACCGTTGAAATATGCGTCCCTACAAAAACGTCGCAATATGCGTCGATATACCGATCGAAAGGTACTGTTATCGACGCATATTTTGACGTGCCTAGCGACGTAGATTGCGACGACCATAACAGAGAAAAAAATTATTGGGCAGAGGATAGGAATAGCTTGGCCTGTGCCTAGTGAAAACATGGACACAGCCATAGCCAGACTGCATATCCTCTGCCCAAGAAAGCGAGCACCACCAAAATCAACCGTGCTCCTGCAAAACTTAAAAAAAAAACCGATATGTATACGCCTCCTACATGCTATCCATGTAGGATCTCACATGAGATTTAAGGGAAATGAAAGAAATGAAATGAACTTTGTGCAAAACCATAACCAAATTAAAACCATAACTGGCCATAACCATATTGATCAAAACCATAATGCAAATAACCATAACCATAAACAAAAAAATAACCATAACCATGTCTATACAATGACAATAACCATAACCATAAGGAAAACAATAACCATAACCATATATGTCTATACAAAAAAGAGACACTATATAGAAGCGTGTCTGTGTATGAAATCCACTGATGACTAGGCGTCACAACTTGCACATAGGACAAGTCACAAAATTAGTATTGATATTACTTCACATATACTTATTTAATTAAATCAACTCACACGTATTAACGTCTCACCTCAATCGATGAGCAAGACTCTAAGGCCTCCTACTCTACAGGCTCTCCTGAAGCATCAAGATCATTCAATACTTCATAGATACCTCTGCGATATCCATCTGTCTCCTCCTGGCGTGTCGGGGCTCGATGCATTGCAAGATTCTGCGTTTATACAAAAATCAAAGTAATAAGAATACATGATTCATCACGTTTTAAAAAATACCATAGCTAGGATTGGATTGGAAACTCACAAACTCGTAGCGAAAGGTGTCGAAGCCTCCGCTGCCAAGATGAGATGTCCCCTTGGTCATATGTCGTATCTGCGCGGCCTGACACTGCTGTCTGAACCGCGTGTCCGCTATCCGCTCATCCTCCCTAATCTGCTGCCATGTCTCATGTGGGATGCCCAAAGGCTTCAGCGAGTCGGTCTTGAAAGCCTACCGAGATGCATCTCGTCGATGTTTCACGGTGTCCCGTGCAACACCCTTGATCGACCTCCTCGGAAGATCCTTTGAACCAGGAGCAGGCTGATACTCTCTCATGATGGTTTCCACCATATAATTGATTTTTTCGCGATCCTGCTCAGGCCAAGGCATCAGAATGTTGTTCAAAAATTGCAGCTCCGCGAGCTGGCGAATCCGTTGTCTCATCTCAGTCTCGACTCTATCCAGGTCAACAGAACCATCTGCCCATACAGTATAGAGCTTGGAGGAACTAGGATCGTGTGCCCCCCAAGGTATTCGAGGTGTGCTAAGAGGTGTGTCGAGAGGTGTGCCTGGGTAGGACGGGGGTCGTGAGTGAGGAGGGGTCGAAGCATCTGTGGACCCTCCTCCACAGCAACCACCACCTCCACCTCACGATCGCCGAGATCGGTGAGTGCGCATGTGCTGCGGAGATGAGGACGTATCCGCCTCTACCGCACCCCTAGGTGTCAAATCGGCCATGATAGGAGACCTCGCAGGCGTCAAACCTGTAGGCATACCCCCCCCATAGGCGTCCTGCCCCCATAGGCGTCCCCCCCATAGGCGTCGGACCCTCAGGTATGAAGCCGGGAGGCGTAGTACCC
>NW_028221699.1:0-51152 GCF_014529385.1 Adiantum capillus-veneris
ACCTTATGGACTTTACATCTTGGCTTGTTTTAATCCCAAGAGGGGATCATTGCCGCCAGACTTACATGCTTTTTCGGACTCAGATTGGGCTGGTTGTTTTGACACGCGAGTGTCCACAAGTGGTTTTTGTTTCATGCTTGGCAGTTCATGTATATCATGGTTGAGCAAGAAGCAACCTATTGTGGCCACTTCGAGTTGTGAGGCTGAGTACAGGGCAGTCTTCACAACTATGATTGAGTGTGTATGGCTCAGACGCCTTATGGCTGATTTGGGTGTTGGACAGGACACTGCCAACACTATCTACGCTGACAGTCAGAGCGGAATAACAATTGCGAGGAACCCAGTTTTTCATGCTCGCACAAAGCACATTGAGGTGCATTACCACTATGTCAGGGAGAGGCTCTCAGTAGGAGAGATCAGCTTGGCTTATGTGCCAACACAGGACAACCTTGCAGATCTTTTCACAAAGGCATTGTCTCGTGAGAATCTTGAAGCTTTCCGAAAATCTTTGGGCTTACTCCCCTTTGTGGACTGATCATGTCCTTAGGGCATGGCACTTCCCTTTACTCATGTGCCAGCTCTCGTTCACCGCATCACTCCAAGGGGATTTGTTACCATATACATGTGGTAGTGATGTGTGTGAACACACTAGGACCGCCGGGGCATTTTTTCCCTCTTTAGGAGGTTTTTTCCCCTGTGCATTGTATATACGCCCATCACTCTAGGGCCATCTATCTTTCCATTGCATACAAAGAAACACACTCTGTATTGTGTGCCTTGAGCTTCCTTCGTCTTCTCCAAGCTGTGTGCGTCTCTGTGCAACCCTAATTCCAACACCTAGATCATTGCTTAGAACAAAAGTCAAATTCTATTCAAGAATTGATGGGTCATGCGAAACGGGGTTTTGCCATACATTTAGGTAATTTGACTTACCCCACATATGAGATCATGACTCAGAGAACCGAACAGACTTCTAATAATGAAAGTAGAAAGAAGAAGAGTCCCTAAGAAAAGAAAGATAAGGATTCACGACCCCGGCTCACTCTTCCAGAGAGGGCCAACTACATCAAAGAAGGGAAGTGTTTTGGATGCGGGGAACATGGGCACATCTCCGCGAAGTGCCTTAAAAAGGCACAACAAGAATAGAATGAAGAAAGGCCATAGAGTTCGAAAGCAACTAAGGAACGTGGACGAAAAGGCAAGATGAACGCAGGACTGGTTCCAGATTGCATGGGTACTGACCTAAGCACGATTGATGAAAGTACACAACTTTGCCAAGCTTGGGGCAAAGTGAAAGATCAAGAAGCCCTGATTTTCTTTGATGGAGGAGCCAAGGCCAACTTCATTTCACCTAAATTGGCGGCGCGGCTCGAGATTACACCCGATCGGATGGGACCACAAGCAGAGGCAGTTCTACCTGCACCCGACAGGGACATGGCCATTACACCTGTCATTGGCAAACTTCGGTTGCATTGTCAAGGGTATTTAAGGCACGAGGACTTTTACATAATACCCTTGGAAGGTTGTGATGTTGTCTTGGGAGTTCCTTGGTACCATAAGAACAACGCCATGATGAAACTGAAGGGCGAGTCTGTCCCTATTGTATCGGCTTCGGTCGTTCCGAAATTAATGGAAATCCAGTTTGTTTGTTTACTCGATCTTTTTGAAAGAGTTGAATGATGAACATAGGACAAATATGTTTGAACTTGATAAAGAACGGCATGATTTTCTCCACACTAATGCCAATTGCTTTTTTGAGGGCCTGCTAGGCGAGTTGCCACCAGCTCGTCCTAAGGATCATACCATTGATCTGATACTTGGAAGCACACCACCGAACCCGCCACCTTACCGTGTGAGCCGAGCCCAGAGTGAAGAGATTATGAACCAAGTGAAAATCTCTTCGAAAAGGGTCTTATCCAACCGAGTACTTCACCTTACTCCTCTCTAGTGTTGTTGGTTTTGAAGAAAGACGGATCTTGGAGAATGTGCATTGATTATAGAGCTCTCAATAAAATCACCATCAAGAACAGATTTTCGATTCCGAGGATCAATGATATTCTTGACCGACTACAGGGATCCTCTTGTTTCAGTAGGGTCAATTTGAAGAGCAGACATCATCAGATCCGAATCGCGTCGAGAGATGTCTACAAGACAGCTTTTCGGACGACCTTCGATTTATTCGAGTTTTTGGTGATGCCTTTTGGCCTTACCAATGCTCCAGCGACCTTTAACCGAATGATGGACAGGATTTTCCAAGATTACAGATTTTTTGTCGGCACTTTCTTTGATGGCATTATTGTCAAATGTGTAACAAACTGACGTGTCGACCTACTGAAGAACGGAGCTACCGGCCGAGGGGCCTAAACCCTAAGAACAACAAGTAACAGAAGAAGTGCCGCAAAGTGATGACCTGGTTACCCAAGAGCAGAAAACCTAACCCTAATTTCTGCCAAAACCCTAACTGCTGAAACCCTAATTCTGGAAACCCTAACCCTAAAACCTGCAAACCCTAATTCAGCTGCCAAAAACCCTAAAACTGCAGAAAACCCTAACCCTAACCCTAAGGGCAGATTTCTGCGTTTTGCGCTAGCTGATGACGTGGCAGGCTGTACGGATTTCCGTGATTTACGCTGGCAGTTTTTGGCTTTGCTTTTGGACCAGAAGCTTTTGAGTTTTGAAGGCTTTTTATTGTAACTGCTTTTCAAGCCAAGGGCCTTTAAATATGACGCTAGGGCTCATTCTCTGGCATGCTTCCTGGAGAAGGTGCAAAGTCTGGGGTACCGGCTTGTACTATGTTGATGCAATATAAAGAAATGCCGAAAGGGCGCCAAAGTTTGGCGCCAATACTCTCTGGGGTGGAATTCCGCCACTCCGTGTCGCGTGTCGTCTCTCTCTTTCAGTTGAATTGTTATTGAAGTGCTAAAAGTCTGTTCAGTCTGTTCTTTTCTATTGGCACGTGGTGCCCGCCTTGTGACAGATGAGGTGGTACATAGAGAACATCTACTACAGGTCTTTCAGGCATTGCGAGATCACAAGTTGGTGATCAATGTGAATTTTTCTTATCAGAGACACTTTTTGGAACACATCGTCTCAGTAGCAGGAGTGCAGATAGACCCGGCCAAGATTGTGACTATACGTGATTGGCCCGATTTGAAGAATGTCCATGAAGTTAGAAGCTTCTTGGGCTTATGTTCTTACTACCGGCAGTTCATTAGAAAGTTTGCAGAGGTTGCTTCCCCTTCGCATATTTTGACACAAAAAGGAGTCCCTTTCTCGTGGGGACCCACAGAGGTGACTGCCTTTTAGACATTGAAAGAGAAATTAACTACAGGACCAGTTTTGACTTTGCCGGATTTGCAGAAGTCATTTGAAGTATATTGTGATGCTTGTGGTCGTAGTTTGGGTGTAGTCTTAGTGCAAGAAGGCCATGTGTAACAAATTGTTGATGTGTCAAAGCCTAAAGAATGGAGCCAACTTGCAGATGTCGGCCGAGGGGCCTAAACCCTAAGAAGAACAAGTAACACAAGAAGTCCTACCAACTTATGGGAAACCCGTTCGATGGGGCCCCAAGTGACATAAAGGAAACCTAAGAAGAACAAGTAATAGAAGAAGAAGTCCTACCAACTTCTGCGGACCCCGTCCGATGGGGTCCCAAGTGACATAAAGGATTAAAATAAAGCAAGACCCACACACACACAAAGAAAGACTTGCGCCAAAAATTGACGACGTGGCAGTTGTATGGCAGTTTCTGCATTTTGCGCTGACAGTGCTGACATGGCAGTTGTACGGAATTCTGTGATTACGTTGACAGCTTTTTGGCATTGCTTTTGGACCAGAAGCTTTTGAGTTTGAAGGCTTCTCATGTAAACTGCCGAAATACCGAAAGGGACGCCAAGGTTTGGGGTCAATACTCTTTGGGTGGAATTCCACCACTCCGTCTCGCGTGTCGTCTCTCTCTCTCTCAGTTCAGTTGTTATTGAAGTGCTAAAAGTTTGTTCAGTATGTTCTTTTCTATTGGCACGTGGTGCCCGTCTTGTGACACCGCGGCATTGATACCACCAAGAAAGGTGTAGAGAGATACTTCTTTTGGCCGAGACTCAAGAAGGACGTGGACGATTTTGTACGCAGTTGCTTGCCAGAAGGTCAAGTCTGACATGCATAAAGCACGGGGATTGTTACAGCCTTTACTCATTCCCACCCGCCCCTGGGAAAGTATTGCTATGGATTTCATTTTTGATCTCCCGAAGACACTGAGTGGGCACGATGGTATCTAGATTGTTACTGATACATTTAGCAAGCAAGCTCATTTCATTCCAGTGAAGAAAACAGTCAAGCCGGATCTTTTAGCGAGATTGTTCATTGCTCGAATATTCAGATTACATGGCATGCTTGAAACAATTGTCTCCGACAGAGATCCCCGATTCACGAGTTTGTTTTGGAAGGCTATTTGGGAGAACATTGGCACACGGTTGCAGTTCTCATCATCTTTCCACCCACAGACAGATGGACAATCTGAGATTTCAAATTCAGTCGTACTGGATTTATTGAAGTCTTACATTTCGGATTAGAAGACTCAATGGGAAAAGTTTTTACCTTTGATGGAATTTGCCTACGATAACACGATTCACTCTTCGACGGGGAAGGAACCATTTGAGATTATTGAAGGTGCTACGAAGGTTCCACTCTTCTTAAGCACGAAAGATAAGATTCTTGAAGCCGACCAATTCACGTGGAACTTGGACTTTGTCCGGGAGGCTTTAGAGAAATCTCAAGATAGACATAAGAAGGCAGCAGATCGACATGGTCGCGATTTGAAATTAAAAAAGAACGATTGGGTGCTCTTATGTTTTGAGAAGGCACGCCTAAGAAAACGAAAAGGAAAGGAGCGGCTTTTTCCAAAACTTCGCATGAGATGCACCTTTCCAGATAAAAGAAAAGATAATCCTTTAGACTGAAGCTGCCCGATACTTGGAGAATTCACAATGCTTTTCATGCGAGTCTCTTGAAGCCTTTTAAAGGCGATGTGCCCGATGATGGGGAGCCAGATGAGCAACCCATAGTGGAGGAAAGCGAGGAGATACTCGTTCCATAACAGATACTGGCACATAAAGATGGAAAGATTAAAGGTATAGTGATGAGGCGGTTCTTGGTTAAATTCAAGAACTATCCCGCATTGGATGCGAAGTGGATGGAGGAGGAGGACCTTGCAGATACTCCTCAGATTGTGAACCTTTACCTTGAAGCATTCGGTTTAAGCATAGTCTACTCCGATAGAACCCCGATTTCACCATGGGAGTGCAGCGGGTTTGCACAAGAGGGGAGTCACTCCACTCCTTTGTCAACAGATTGCTCCGATATTTTGATATAGAGTCACTGATGTCCCTTTGGGTTTCAAGGATACTGCTGAGCTGACAATATTGTGTTGTATGACTTTATGAACTAGAATTCCCGATAATGAAAATGATACCGATTGATTTGTACTCGACTTGTTGAAGTGCAGGAATTGATAGACGAAATGACTGCAACATTTCGGTCTCATAAATCTCTATAGACATGATTGCACCATGGATTAGTTGATCGGGCATCTGTGAGGTCTCGACTCGATCTAGATGCCATTGCTAAATACGTTGCCGATTAATCATGGTTTGAGATTTGGAATGAATTTTGAACATGATTTGTCATGTGATGTCCAATAATGTCATGCGATGTCTTGTGATGTGACTGTCGATTGGTACATGTGCTAGGTGTGTTGTGCCTAGTGCGTCGGTACTAATAGTCAGCGTCTGCTAAGACAGTTTATGGTCTCTGTCTGTTTTGCAGGCGTAATCTAGGGCAACTACAATGCTTTCAAGAGGGGGGTATGTCACAAACCGGTGACGTGGCATGCCCGGAGGCAGCACCATAAAACGGGGAGACAGGCTGACGTGGCAGTCTCAGAAATTCCGGCGCCATTTCCGCTGAAAGGCCGCACGGAAGGTCCCGCTTTTTGCGCTGAGTTGCTAACGTGGCAAAGCGTACAGATTTGTTGCTTTTGCGCTACTGAAATCCTACGCTGGTCTGATTTTGAAGCTTTTGGATCAATTGCTTTATTTTAAAGAGCTTTTAAAAGAGAGTGCTTTTGGGGCTCTGCTTTTGGGCATCCCTTGTAACCTATAAATAAGTGGGCAGGGCCTCACTTCTCAGGGCATCTGGACGCAGAGTCTGAGAGTGAGCACCCTCCCACTCTCTTGTACTTTGAACACAGATCAATACAAAAAGAAATATCGAAAGGGACGCTAGTCTTTGGGGCCAATATCTCTAGGCACAGAACTACGCCGGGCTGTGTCAAATCAAGTGTGAATTGTGAACTGTTCTGAAGTGAATCTCTGCTGTGTCGCGGTAGAATCTTTGAGTTTGTTACAGGTGTGGTTCCAAGATCAGATCAATAGTGTGGTCTTCAAGACGAGATGGAGGTAACTCGCCTGGTAGGCCTTCCGAGAAACAGTCAGCATGTGTGTGCAAAAATTCTTGTCGTTCTTTGTCCAATTCAAACATGTTCGTTCGTTGTTCATCATTCAATTCTTTCAAATAGATCAAGTAAACAAAAACACTAGATTTCATTAATTTTGAAATGGTCGAAGACAATACAATAGGGACGGACTCGCCCTTCAATTTTACATCAAGTACAATTTTTCTGCTGTTCTCATTGGTCAAAGTCTCTTTCTTGGCCCGATAGTCGACCACGGCATTGTTCTTATGGTACCGAGGGATTCCTAGGAGGACGTCACACCCTTCCAAAAGCATGATGTAAAAGTGCTCGTACCCTAAATACCCTTGACAATGCAAACAAAGTTTGCCAATGACAAGTGTAATGGCTACATCCCCTCCGGACGTAGCTAGAACTGCCTCCGCCGGTGGCCCCATCCTATCAGGCGTAATCTCAAGTCGAGCCGCCAATTCAGGTGAAATGAAGTTGGCCGGCCTTGGCTCCTCCATCAAAGAAGATGAGGGCTTCCTGATCTTTTACTTTTTTTGCAACATGCGCGGCAAAGTTCCATACTTTCATCCATCTAACTTGGGTCGGTTCCCATGCAATCCGGTACCAGTCCTGCTTTCATCTTGCCTTTTCTGCCACGTTCTTCCGCTCCTCTAGAACTATCAGGCCTTTCTTCAGTTTGTCCTTGTTGTGCCTTTTAGGGGCACTTTGCGAAGATGCGCATTTCTTCCCCGCAACCAAAACACTTCCCCTCTTTGAGATGGTAAGCTCTCTATTCCGCAGTCAAACGGGGTCGTGCATCGTTCTTTTTCTGGGAGTTTTTCTTTCTTGTCATTTGCCAAGGTTTGTTTGGTCCTCTGAGTCAAAACTTCATCAGTGAGGTAGGTCAAGTTACCTGAATGTATCGAGAATCCCCGCTTAGCATGTCCCATTAGTTGTTGTATGGACTCAGACTTTTGCTCAAGGCAGCAATCTCGAACCTCTGTAGGGAGTCCGTAGCAAAACCATTCAATTTGTTCTTTGAAAGTGACCTTCTTAAACGAGGAGATCAGTAGAAAGGAATCCCAAATCTTTCACAATATGCGTCCAAAGTGTCACCCTTGGTCATCCGAAGATGGTTCCAAGAAATTCTCACATCTTGTTCGTACTGCTGGTCAACCAAGAAGAAATAAAGAGTCGTTTGAACTCCAACCACTTGGTCGCGGCTTCTGTCACAAGACGGGCACCACATGCCAATAGAAAAGAACAGACTAAACAACTAGAGTCAAACATTTCAAATCGGCACCAAGACAGGTTCAAAACAGGTACCATCCATTTCAAACAAAGTTTAAAACAATACTTTCTTTAACAAAGTTCAAAAGTATCTAACTATAAAAAATGTCACGACACATCCAACCCTATGTGTCCGTGGACAAGCTACAGCATGATCAAGGTTCAGTCAGTCCAGTCAGTCTAGATTAGAAGTGATCTGGCACTTTTGTGAGTCTATTCGTAGACCGTGCATGCCCAGTCACTTAGTATAGATGCATATCCTCTGGTTGCACACAGCATAATCATCAGTATTCCCTTCAGAATCCATCAGATTCCATTAGGGGAATTTTCCATTGCATTTAGCCTATTTTTCCTATTTTTGACATTTTTCACTTAATAATTTAAGTGACTTCCCAACAAAAGTAGGTAGAGCAATTTTGCTAAGTTAATATATAAGCAACCCTAGACTAGCACTCTTGGGCAGATGAGCAAGGAGCACAACAAGCCCTCACGCAGCAGCCCTCACGCAGCAGGTACTCCCTCTCTCTCAGCAAGAACCCCTCAACACCCACAAGACTTGGCGTTTTCAGCTTTGCCGTCATCGCCAAACATCAAGCCTAGCGTTTTGGTGTCGCCCACAGTCCCCCTAGCCTGGCGTTTCAGCCCTGCTATCATCGCCACAGTCCCAGCCAGCCAGCGTTTTAACTAACGCTACCAGATCTGCCAACGTTTTCATTTTCAGCCTTAAATGAAGCATTTGCAGCACCGTTTTCAGCATTCCATACAGCAGTAGATTCAGCCCTAGAGACTTGCAGAGTATCGTCATTTTCAGCCTTCAAAAACGCAGCCAAAACAGCGTTTTTCAGCCACTTGAAACAGTCCCACATTTTCAGCCATAGCGTCTTTATGGACAGCAGATAGAAGACCGCAGATTTCAGCCCTAAAGTCGTCGTCGTCGTCCTCGTCCTCGTCACCGACATAGTTCCCAAGTTGAATCAATTTCCATGCATAGTCATTGTACCACTTTGTGCAATCAATAAGTAGACCACTCTCGCCGACGAGAGTGGGGCCTTCGGAGGAGGGTTTTACAACGTCTCTGGTGTCGTATCTCTCTATCTCTCAGTCTCATACACTTGCACGCACAGTATCCATTCACTTTGTTTGTGATCATAGCATTCTCTCATTAAGAACGGAAGGCTCTACCTTCCATAAGAACAAAAGGAACCTTGAGCACAGTTCGGAGCACTCATCTTGAGCAAAGCGCAAACATTCATTCCGCTGCACCTTACATTGGTATCAAAGCTTTGGCAGTGTTGTGTATCATTCAAGGAAAGAACCACGAGAATCACAAGAATTTTTTTTGCTTGTTGCGGTCGCACGAACCCAAGTTCGCTTGGGCGTGTCAATTCCTAATCGTGTTTTTAATGAGTGACAGGAATCCCAAGAAAGAAGGGCTTGTCCAGCCTCCCCTTGTGTCTCTTTTCACTCATTGAGAGCGGATCGTGCACTTAGCGGCCGGCCAATCGACGTGAGGTGGGAAAAAGCAACCTTGGTGTGAGCGCAAGGCCGCTAAGGGGTGCGCCCGCGGAAAGGAGTAGAACTACGGGTGAAGAGAAGATCCTTCTCAAACACGGTTTGCAAGCGAAAGAAAACCTCAAGAACCTCAAGACCCGCAAGAACCTCAAGAACTCATGAACCTTAAGAACCCAAGACCCACAAGAACCCACGACTTCAGTGGATGGTCATCACTCGAAGCGGAATGGATACTTCGCTTGGAGGTGATGAGCATGAGAGAGGCGAAGAAGAATTTTCCCCACCAGGAGGTTTTTCCAACTCTCCCCCTTCCCCATCTACGTCAAGGATTACACTAACTCCTATGGAGGAGTCGAAGCAATTGTTTAAGGAAAGACACTTAGAACGCGCAGAAAGAGAATCAGAAAGAAAGACCTACGAAGAACGAAGGGCAGCCATAGATCGTGACTACAAAGAAGGAATGGCAGCCATACAGCGTCAGTACGACTTGGAAGAAAAGGAAAGTCAAGCCAAATTTGATCGCGAGAACAAAGAAAGATAAGCAGAGAATCAAGCAATACAAGAACAGAGCGACCGACAAAACAAAGAGTTCTGGCGACTCTATTCACGTTCATGCACAGATGCACGAGATTTGGGGAAAGGAGACTCTCTCAGTCTCTTCTTCTTTCAAGCATGACACAGGATTTGCATGATTGTGTGAAGCATGATGATGATTTGATTGACAATGACTTGCATGATGATTTGGATGCCAATGACAAGCATGATGATTTGCATGATCAAGATGTGATTTCTCACAAGCATGATGAGTTGCATGAAGATGACGTGATTGTTCACAAGGATGATGTGTTAGTGGATGCTTTTTCTAGCGAACCTAACCTCGTTGTAGATTAGATCAATCACGAAGAACCGATCTTGGCTTTCGAGTCGAGGTCCAAAGAACCCCCACAGGACGATTCAGTCATTCAGGAAGAACCGATCTTGGCTCTCAAGCCTAGGTCCAAAGAACCCTCACAGGAAGTGTTATGTGTTCGCATGATTGATACGCACGCATTGTTCGAATGTTTCATTCGTGATCGTTTCCTGTATTTTAGTCACCATCTTTATGTGATCCCTTTTCCTAGGCATGACATATTGTATGTTGAGCACGTTTCTCTCATGGATAAGCACGAATGTATACGGATTTTTCATGAAAAGCTGAAAAGTATGTATGTAAGGAAGTCACATTCCATGTCTCTTCCTTGGCATGACACAGTTTCTGAACGAGCACATGAAAGTATGTGCACCGAGCGTGGGCATGTCCACTGTGTTTTGCCACAGTTGCTTGCTCCAGATCATAAGAGAAAGATTCGATCTCATTGTTTGCATGTGTTTGATGGACGGGTTGTCACTCCGTCTCTATGTTCATCTACATTGCATACACAGTCTTTAGCGAAGATAAGATTTTTTCCACTCACTTTACATGGAATGGGTATGTTCATGTTTTTGTGTTGGAAATGGTTTCAAGAATTTTCAGCCATAGAGATTCTTGAAGAAGAAAGAAGCAGGAGTCTCGACGAAGTTGAAGCATCGAAGGAGCCACAAAAGACTTTGTGTCGCTTTCGGCGCGGCCCAAAGAAGCAAGCGTTGCAGACCTTTATGAAGTTCAAGTACCGCACGACCCACACATCAGAGTAGGCCGACGAAGCGTCCCTTTCAGGATTCCGCATGCTATTGGCGATCTCCCTGGATGCCATACAGTTCGGTACCAGTACCTCGCTTTGAAAAGGAGGGGATGTCACGTGACACATCCAACCCTATGTGTCCGTGGACAAGCTACAACATGATCAAGGTTCAGTCTAGATTAGAAGTGATCTGACACTTTTGTGAGTCTATTCGTAGACCGTGCATGCCCAGTCACTTAGTGTAGATGCATATCACACAGCATGATCATCAGTATTCCCTTCAGAATCCATCAGATTCCTTAGGGAAATTTTCCAGTGCATTTAGCCTATTTTTCCTATTTTTGACATTTTTCACTTATTAATTTAAGTGACTTCCCAACAAAAGTAGGTAGGGCAATTTTGCTAAGTTAATATATAAGCAACCCTAGACTAGCACTCTTGGGCAGATGAGCAAGGAGCACAACAAGCCCTCACGCAGCAGGTACTCCCTCTCTCTCAGCAAGAACCCCTCAGCACCCACAAGACTTGGCGTTTTCAGCTTTGCCGTCATCGCCAAACATCAAGCCTAGCGTTTTGGTGTCGCCCACAGTCCCCCTAGCCTTGCGTTTCAGCCCTGCTATCATCGCCACAGTCCCAGCCAGCCAGCGTTTTTACTAACGCTACCAGATCTGCCAGCGTTTTCATTTTCAGCCTTAAATGAAGCATTTGCAGCAGCGTTTTCAGCATTCCATACAGCAGCAGATTCAGCCCTAGAGACTTGCAGAGTATCGTCATTTTCAGCCTTCAAAAACGCAGCCAAAACAGCATTTTTCAGCCACCCAAAACAGTCCCACATTTTCAGCCATAGCATTTTTATGGACAGCAGATAGAAGACCGCAGATTTCAGCCCTACAGTCGTCGTCGTCACCGACATAGTTCCCAAGTTGCATCAGTTTCCATGCATCGTCATTGTACCACTTTGTGCAATCAATAAGTAGACCACTCTCGCCGACGAGAGTGGGGCCTTCGGAGGAAGGTTTTACGACGTCTCTGGTGTCGTATCTCTCTTCTCTCTCTATCTCTCAGTCTCATACACTTGCACGCACAGTGTCCATTCACTTTGTTTGTGATCATAGCACTCTCTCATTAAGAACGGAAGGCTCTACCTTCCATAAGAACAAAAGGAACCTTGAGCACAGTTCGGAGCACTCATCTTGAGCAAAGCGCAAACATTCATTCCGCTGCACCTTACAAAATAACTAGAGAGTTCATTCAGGATTTTGTTCGGACAACCGAACTTTGAGGACGACTGGCTTGCCCTTCTGCATCACGGTGATAGTTCGATTCCGGACTTGGAGAGTCACATCATTCTTGTCATGCCAAGGCATGCCTAATAGAACGTCACAATTGCCCAACTTCATGATGTGGAAATTAGCTTTTCCATGATAATCTTGAAGTCACTGGAAGAGCACCAATGAGCGGTACTACTTTCTGAGTTTGCCCTATGGCTAGCTCAGCTTCAATTTCTCCACCCTCTGCATCATCATCAAAGTGCATCTGCTTTAAGAATTCTGGATGGATGAAGTTCTCTATAGCTCCGGTGTCAAAGATAATAAGGGCTTTGAAGCCATTGACTTTGCCATATGCTCGACACAACTCATTTGTACTCTCAAGGCGTATGCCATAAATATCAGGTAGTCCAATAGCGGGTCTAGCTCTCTTAGCAGGAGGTGGCGCTGGGGTTCTGTCGACCGTTGGTGCGGGCATCGGCTCCTCTGGTCTACCAGTGCGTTTGGGACAATTAGAATGATTATGCCCTGTTTGAAAGCATCCAAAGCATCGGCCTTCTTGTAGTAAGGTTTCTAGTTGTTGAGGCGTCAAACGAGGCCTTTGCGGTTGATTCTCACGAGACTCTCGAGAATTTGTTCGTTGTTGCCGAGAGTTGTGGTTAGTGGCCGGAGATTCTTCTGTGGTAAACTCTAGCTTTCCCTTCATCAGTTTGTAGCCGACCGCGGCATGGTCCATAAGTTCTTGCATGGTAGAGACTTGCTTAGATAGACAATATTCTTGTAATGGTGATGGTAGTCCAATGGTGTATCGCTCGCATTGGGCCTCCACGGAAACAGACCTAAAGAAGGACACCGGAAGGTACACGTCGAGAAACCTTTGGTTATATTCGTCCATGGTTTCAGTGACAAGCATTTTCAAGTTGCCCCACTCTGCCAAAATTTGGACTTCGAACATAGAAGTCATGTAACTACATGCAAAAACTGTCTTGAAAGCTTGCCAGGTCCTTGGAGCATGTGGTTGTGTCGCGATTGAACTCCACCACTGCATAGCATTATCTTTAAGAAATCCCGCTGCTCGAGAAATCTTGGATTCTTCTGTACAATTCCCTAAAGCATAGATATTGTCGAATTGCTGTAGGACTCCAATGCTTTCTTGCGATCTTTCACCCCCGGAAAAGGTGAAAATTTGACTGTCGTTGTAACAGACTTGGACACTCCAAGTCAAGAATCGACCGCAACAACACCAAATAACCACTTCAAAACAGTTCACAGTTTACAATAGATTTACAATGGCCCGGCAGAGTTCCGTGCCTAGAGATATTGGCCCCAAAGACTGGCGCCCCTTTCGGTATTTCTTTTTGTATTAATCTGAGTTCAAAGTACAAGAGTGGTTGGGTCTCACTCTCAGACTCTGCGTCCAGATGCTTTGCAGAGTGGGAGCCCAAACCACTTATTTATTTGTTTACAAGGGATGCCAAAAGCAGAGCCCCAAAAGCTTAAAGTCAAAAGCCTAAAAATAAAAGCAAAAGCTCTTTCTCTCACAAGCTCTCTTGAGCTTCCAAAATAAAGCAAAAGGATCTTCTCTCTCTTTCAATTAGCGTAGAAAAAGCATGTCAAAAAGCTACCGTAAATAGCCCGCAAATTCCACCGCAAAATCCGGGATCTGCCGTACGGTGCCACGTCATCATGTCTGCGCATTTTCCGGGATCTTCCCCTACTGCCTTTAGGGTTAGGGCAAGGTTAGGGTTAGGGTTTTTGGCAAAAATTAGGGTTTTTGCAGTCGGACAACCACGTCATCACTTTGTGACATACCCCCCTCTTGAAAGCATTGTAATCGCCCTCGATTACGCATGCAAAACAGACAGAGGCCATAAACCGTCTTGCAGACACTGACTGTTAGTACCTACGCACTAGGAACACACATCTAGCACATGTACCAATCGACAGTCACATCACACGACATCACAGGACATCACTCGACATGTCACCAGGAGGTGTATTTTTCTCGCTGCTTTCCGTAAATAAGTATTAGATATATTTATTTTATTTTTACTTGTTTGTCCCGGAACCCTTGAAAAGGTGCAAGTGGACATTGCATGGCCAGTGTGAAACGGCTGCAGCCAAATGGGTTTCTCACATCGGGGATCTAGGTCGGTCAGACAGGGACTGCCCGGGCCAGTTAGCACTAAATTCTGATGAGTATGGAAGCTCGTGTGCGCCAAACTGGAATTTGGGCCACTCGTCAAGTCACTGCAACTTTATAAGTTGAAAGGGGCCAATAAATTAACCCACATTGTAGATGTTGGTCAAATGGTAGTCTTCAATGATGGTCAGGAGACCGATAGGGACGCCATGGAAGCATCTCCTAAAATTTAGGGAACTGCTATTTTTGACCGGAAAATGTGTTCGCGTCATTAGCTCTGGAATGACAAGGGGAACATTTTATTGCTCTGCTGCCAAGTCAACTGACGCACCAGTTGAGATATTTTTAGCAGGGAAAGCCCAAACTCGGAAATTGGGCGACGTGTCAGTCTGTGAGAGATTCTGCCACTCTGGGAGGCAAAAACGAGCTGCATATCAACAAAGGGAGCGCCATTTTCAGCCTCAGGCGGATTGTAGCAGGTACAGAAGCTATGGAATGCTTACCTTGCCCTCTATGCACAGTATGGTGACGGGAGTGACGCCCCGCACGCTACATACTGCTCTCTTTCTCCCCTACGTACAGTATGTTATGCCCCACTAGTGGGCTTCTCATTTGACCTATGTACAGCTGTGGGGAAATATGCTTTCATGCCGAGGCAAGAGCCTCTTTGCACAGGAACCGGTGTAGCTAGCTGCTGCACCAAAGCAGGTCCACGAGAGGGTGATAACCTCTCGATTGCGCAGTAAATTCAGCACTGTTTGCTTGCTGTTTTTACTCTGTTTTGAGACTGTTTTGTGCCCGGGATGCTTCCAGAATCAAGGGGCACCAAGCCCAAGGTGCAGGGAACAGTGTAGGGACCGTCGTGTGCCCAAATCAGGTCAAAAACAGGACTGAACCAGAAATTACAGCGACCTGGAATTTACTGTTTTGTGCTCCCGACTGAGGGATAACGCTAGTCGGAAAGAGTCCTGAGCTTGGAAACTGATTCGGATTAATTTCGGTACCATTATGCTGCCGAAATTCTGCCGAAACTGGAGCGTACTAGCTGGATGCAGGTGTTATCTTCCAAGAACTCTCTTTTTGTAATTCTCTCTCTCTAAATTAAAGAAATACCGAAAGGGGCGCCAGTCTTTGGGGCCTACAGGGTGTCGGTCTCGTGTGCGCAGTGACATTCTAGTCGCTGGACGCAACTGTGCTCTCTTCCCTTCTCAGTGCTCTGTGTAAAGTTAACAGGTAATTGAAATAGTACCGCCCTCTACGTTGTATAGGCCGGTTATATGGTTCCATCGACGGGATAGTCACTTTTTCTTCAAAAAGTGCAGCGTGGATTGTTGTGGGTGAAAGCAACACAGAGCTTGTCGATATGGCAGAGAAGAGAGACCAAGTACCTGAAGTGGGATCTTCCTCACATGGCACAGAGAAAATTCCTTCAACTCTTCAAGAAGAGGACAGGTTGTTTAGAACTCAACTGTGTTGTTGCATGGACATGTTTCAGCAGTTGGCTAACAACCCAAGGATGCAGGAATTCTTACAGGCTCCGACACAGGGTTTTCAGCCTCCTACACAGGGCATGACTGAGCCGTTGCAGGAAAAGGAGATTTCCAATGCGCAGAGGACTCATGATGCTCGAGGGAAAGCCCATGTGGTTGAGCAACTAGCGGTGTCCAATGATCCAAAGCAACTTGCTTTAGCTGGACAAGAACCGTTTGTGAATGGTCAAGGGAGCAATGAACAGGCTATGCGTCAGACCCTTCCATTACCTAATACTTATCCTGGTTATTTTGGAGGTGGTTCAGTGTTTCAAGCTATGGCTGGACCTTCCACAGGTTATATGCCAGGGAATGTGTTCGGGACAATGCAAACAGGCATGGGGTAACCCTATGTATGTGAACATGGGTGTCCAACCAGGCTTTCAGGGTGCCTATGGCCACTTTCGAGTGCCTGGAACACAATTTGGTATGGCTGGTTTTTCGCAGCCATACGTACAAAATGCAGATATGACAGGGAAAACAGTTGATGCGAGTGCTGGAATGAACACTCATGGAGCACCACTGTTACAGGCACCTGTTTATGATAATGTGGCTCCTTTGAGTCAGCCTAAGGATTACAAGGAAGGTAGATAGGGAGTGAAGTTTGAAACTTTCAGAGGAACTGAGGACCAATTAAAGGCTTTGACCTTCATACAGCAATTCGATGCAGCTTATGCTGGAGGCAACTTCACGGAATCTTCAAAGATACACAAGGTTGCCACTTTCTTGAAAGGGAATGCGCTTCAATGGTGGACCGCATTGTTGAACCAAGGTCAAGCCCTAACAACGTGGGTCCAATTCAAACAACTTTTTGCGCCTGCATGGTTGACAAACACTTTTGAAGTGGATGTGATGACGGAATGGCACGAGTTGAATGCTAAACAGTGTGCGGATCTGGAAGAGTACAATAAACGGTTTTGGGCCGCACTGTTGCCAGTCACCTCTTACAGGTTTGTGCCTTTGTCAGAACAAATTGAGAAGTACTGTTGCGGATTGCCCAAGAAAATCAAGGACTACTGCACAAAGACTACTGTCATGAATATGTTTCAATTGATAGAGAATGCAAGAGTGGCTAACAATCTGTCGAAGGGAGATTCCGATGGATTTAATAGCCACAAGAAAGGGTCCCAGGGCAAACAGTTTTCAGCCAAGGGCAATGTTGCAGCAAAGCCTTCTGAGCCTCCCGCAAAGAAGCCCTCCACTAAAGAAGGTGATACGTCCAAGAAGCAGTTTAATCTTCTTTGGGACGAGGACAAGGACAAAAAAGGCATTTCTCTGGCAAAACTTTTGAAGAAAGGAAAGCTCTTAGGGAGGCCAAGAAATGCTACATTTGTGAACAGGAAGGACACTTTGCAAATGAGTGCCCATAGAAGAAGTCACAGGATAAGGATGACAAGTCAGACCATAAAGGGAAGAAGCCAAAGCCGAGTGCAGGACTTGTTCCAGATTTGGTTGGAGATCAGCCAAACACAGATGCCACGGAGCTGTGCAGAGCTTGGGGCAAAGTTAGAGACCAGACAGTGCTGGTTTTCTTTGATCTAGGAGCCCGTGCAAATTTCATATCACCAGAATTGGCATCAAAGTTGGGCATTCGTGCAAAGGAGATGGGTATGACAGGGGAAGCAGGTTTGGCATGCCCAGGACATTCAGAGCCTGTTACTCCCATTCTGGGAAAGCTTTGTCTGCACATTCAGAGCTATGTGAATGCGGAAGAATTTCATATTATGCCGCTTGAGTGGTGTGATGTGTTATTGGGTATCCCATGGTGTTACAGGTTGCATGCTATGGTGGATACTTACAACAAAAAGATTACCCTTGTACATAGAGGAAAGACTCATGTCCTTGATGTAAAGCTTAAAGGCGAGTCTGTTCCAGTTGTTTCTGCTTCTGCTATTTCATCTGTAATAAAGAATCATCTTTCTACGTACTTGATCTTTGCAAAAGAAGTACCTCAAGTTGTATCTAATTTGTCTACCTTAGATAAAGACAGGTCAACTTTTTTGAGTGGTTTCAGTGATTGTTTTTCGGACTCTTTGCCAGGGGAGTTACCTCCTGAGAGACCTGAGGATCATACCATAGATCTTGTGCCAGGTTCTAGTCCACCGAATAGACCACCATACAGGGTTAGTGCAGCCCAGCAGAAAGAGATTATGAGTCAGGTCAACGAGCTTTTAGAGAAGGGGCTGATTCAGCCCAGTTCATCCCCTTTTTGTTCGCCTGTACTCTTAGTGCAGAAGAAGGATGGTTCATGGCGCATGTGCATTGACTATCGCGCCTTGAATAAGAATACCATCAAGAACAGGTTTCCCATACCGAGGATAGATGACATTCTTGATCGGCTTGAGGGAGCGTCATTGTTTACAAGAATAGACCTAAAGAGCGGGTATCATCAGATACGCATTAGACCAAAAGATGTCCATATGACTGCGTTCAGGACAACATTTGGTCTCTATGAGTTTCTTGTCATGCCATTTGGTCTCACAAATGCTCCTGCCACATTTAATAGAATGATGGACAGAATTTTTAGACCACATAGAAACTTCGTGGGTACCTTCTTTGATGACATGATTGTCTACTCAAAGTCTGAAGAGGAGCATAGGGATCACTTGACCGCAGTTTTCAATGAGCTACGCAAGAATAGGCTACTCATTAATGCGAAGAAAAGTGAGTTCTTTTTGCAAGAGATTCACTTCCTTGGGCACATTGTTTCAAAGGATGGGGTACGCATGGATCCCGCTAAAGTGGAAGCAATTAGGTCATGGCCAGACTTGAAGTCCGTACAGGACATTCGAAGCTTTCTAGGCTTATGTTCCTACTACAGGAGGTTCATCCGAAATTTTGCTGAGATTGCTTCTCCACTCCATGCACTACAAGGAAAAGGAGTTACTTTCAAGTGGACAGCCAAGGAAATTTTAGCGTTCAAACACTTGATCCGGTAATTATTTTGCCAGATCTTTCTAAACCTTTTGTGGTTCAATGTGATGCGTGTGGCATAGTCTTGGTGCAGTTCTAATGCAGAATGGCCAAGTAGTCGCATATGAGAGCAGAATTCTTTTGAAGACTGAAAGAAACTTGCAAGTCTATGAGAAAGAACTGCTGGCAGTAATTCATGCTCTCACTAGTTGGAAACACTATCTGCTAGGGGCTGATTTTGTTGTCCAAACGGATCATCAAACCTTACGATATTTTCTTACACAGATGAAGTTGTCTGAGAAGCACATGCGATGGGCAAACATCTTGTCAATGTTCCATTTTCAGATTGTGCATGTGCAAAGGAAAAAGAACGTGGTGGCTGATGCGTTGTCACAAAAGCCCCAAATTTCAGCAGTGTCAATTCCGTGCCATTGTGAACTAGACGAAATGAAGACACAATATGCTGAAGATTCAGATTTTGCAAGGATCTATGACCAGCTTGTTGATGGGCAACATCATGAGCACTATATGCTTAAGAATGACTTTCTCATGATGCATGGAAAGTTATGCGTTACTAAACAATTACGGCCAAAGATTTTGATGGAAAGTCATGCTCCACCTTATGCTGGGCATCGTGGAATTGATGCGACAGTGAAAGGGGTTGAGGCATTCTTCTATTGGCCAGCTTTGCGTCAAGATGTTGACACATTTGTAAGATCATGCTTATTATGCCAAAAAGTCAAATTTGACAGACAAAAGCAACCGGGATTGTTGCAGCCATTGCCGATCCCTGATAGGCCATGGGAAAGTATAACAATGGACTTTATCTTTGATCTTCCAAGGACGCAAACAGGAAATGATGGGATTTGGACTATCATTTGTAGGTTCAGTAAGCAGACCCATTTCATTCCTGTTAGGAAGAAGATAAAGTCAGAACACATGGTCAAGATATTCATGAGCAATATCTTTAAATATCATGGGATGCCTCAGTCAATTGTCAATGACAGGGATCCACGTATGACGAGTCTTTTCTGGAAGGTATTGTTTGAGAACATGGGCACTACGCTCAAGTTCTCTTCTTCGTTTCATCCGCAAACTGATGGACAGTCAGAAGAGGCAAATTCTACTGTCTTGGACCTGCTCAAATGTTATGTCTCAGAGCACAAGGCAACTTGGGAACACCATCTCCCATTGGTTGAATATGCTTACAATAACACTGTGCATACGTCAACAGGTAAGGCACCATTTGAAATAGTGGAAGGAGGAAAGAAAGTCCCGCCCATTTTGCAGACTAAGGACAAGATATTTGAGGCAGACAAGTATGTGCAAGATATGGATGAAACATACAGGAAGATAAAGATTGCTCTTGTGAAGACTCAAGCTAAGCAAAAGAAAGCTGCTGATCGTCACCGTCGTGAACTTGTATTTTCACTTGGTGATTGGGTACTTTTGCGCTTTGAAAAGGCCAGGATAAGGAAAAGGAAAGGCAAGGAACGCTTGTTTCCTAAGCTCAGTATGCGATATTATGGTCCTTTTCAGATTTCAGAAAAGATCAGCAATGTAGCTTACAAGTTGAAGCTACCCGAAGACTGGAAAATACATAATGCTTTTCATGTCAGCCTTCTAAGACCCTTTGTTGGTGATGTGCCAGAGAATATGCTTGATGAGGAACAACCCGAAGTGGAAGAATTGGATGAAATCCTTGTTCCTGAACAGATATTGGCACATAAAGAAAGAAAGGTTAGAGGAAAAGTTGCAAGACGCTATTTGGTAAAGTTCAAGAACTATCCACTGTTAGATGCCAAATGGATGGAAGAGTCTGAATTGGTTGATTCACCTCAGCTATTGCAATTGTATCTTGAACCCTTTCAGATGGAACCCACAGTGACTTGATGCAGCCTTTTTGGAGCAAGGCAAGAGCATGGTTCATGATGCTCAAGAGAGTAGTTAAGCAATTGTATCTACTCTTTCCATACAAAATTTAGCTAGAGAAGTTTGTGCTCAAGAGTACACTAGAAGACTTCTATGCTTGATATATGTGTCGTAGCCAGGTTGGTGGGATTGTTTAATCATCCAACGCTACATTTCCGGAACCATGTATATCTTGGATTCCCATCATAGAATATATGTGATATCAGGAGATATCCGCATGTATTATTGGCATGCAAGCGAGGTCGCTTGTAGTATTTCAAGGGTGGGGTGTGTCACCAGGAGGTGTATTTTTCCTGTTGCTTTCCGTAAATAAGTATTAGATATATTTATTTTATTTTTACTTGTTTGTCCCAGAACCCTTGAAAAGGTGCAAGTGGACATTGCATGGCCAGTGTGAAACGGCTGCAGCCAAATGGGTTTCTCACATCGGGGATCTAGGTCGGTCAGACAGGGACTGCCCGGGCCAGTTAGCACTAAATTCTGATGAGTATGGAAGCTCGTGTGCGCCAAACTGGAATTTGGGCCACTCGTCAAGTCACTGCAACTTTATAAGTTGAAAGGGGCCAATAAATTAACCCACATTGTAGATGTTGGTCAAATGGTAGTCTTCAATGATGGTCAGGAGACCGATAGGGACGCCATGAAGCATCTCCTAAAATTTAGGGAACTGCTACTTTTGACCGGAAAATGTGTTCGCGTCATTAGCTCTGGAATGACAAGGGGAACATTTTATTGCTCTGCTGCCAAGTCAACTGACGCACCAGTTGAGATATTTTTAGCAGGGAAAGCCCAAACTCGGAAATTGGGCGACGTGTCAGCCTGTGAGAGATTCTGCCACTCTAGGAGGCAAAAACGAGCTGCATATCAACAAAGGGGGCGCCATTTTCAGCCTCAGGCAGATTGTAGCAGGTACAGAAGCTATGGAATGCTTACCTTGCCCTCTATGCACAGTATGGTGACGGGAGTGATGCCCCGCACGCTACATACTGCTCTCTTTCTCCCCTACGTACAGTATGTTATGCCCCACTAGTGGGCTTCTCATTTGACCTATGTACAGCTGTGGGGAAATATGCTTTCATGCCGAGGCAAGAGCCTCTTTGCACAGGAACCGGTGTAGCTAGCTGCTGCACCAAAGCAGGTCCACGAGAGGGTGATAACCTCTCGATTGCGCAGTAAATTCAGCACTGTTTGCTTGCTGTTTTTACTCTGTTTTGAGACTGTTTTGTGCTCGGGATGCTTCCAGAATCAAGGGGCACCAAGCCCAAGGTGCAGGGAACAGTGTAGGGACCGTCGTGTGCCCAAATCAGGTCAAAAATAGGACTGAACCAGAAATTACAGCGACCTGGAATTTACTGTTTTGTGCTCCTGACTGAGGGATAACGCCAGTGGGATAGAGTCCTGAGCTTGGAAACTGATTCGGATTAATTTCGGTACCGTTATGCTGCCGAAATTCTGCCGAATCTGGAGCGTACTAGCTGGATGCAGGTGTTATCTTCCAGGGACTCTCTTTTTGTAATTCTCTCTCTCTAAATTAAAGAAATACCGAAAGGGGCGCCAGTCTTTGGGGCCTACAGGGTGTCGGTCTCGTGTGCGCAGTGACATTCTAGTCGCTGGACGCAACTGTGTTCTCTTCCCTTCTCAGTGCTCTGTGTAAAGTTAACAGGTAATTGAAATAGTACCGCCCTCTACGTTGTATAGGCCGGTTATACGACATCACATGACATTCAACATTCATTCGAAAGTTTGCAGAGGTTGCTTCCGCTTTGCATATCTTCACACCCCTTTCTCGTGGGGACCCATAGAGGTGACTGCCTTTCAGACATTGAAAGAGAAATTGACTACGGGACTAGTTTTGACTTTGTCGGACTTGCAGAAGTCATTTGAAGTATATTGTGATGCTTGTGGTCGTAGTCTGGGTGCGGTCTTAATGCAAGAAGGCCATGTCATTGCTTACGAGAGCCGATTGTTCTCAAGGCCGGAGATGACAGCACATATTTATGAGAAAGAGCTTTTGGCGGTTACCCATGCTCTTACTCGGTGGCGGCATTACCTACTCGGAGCGGATTTTACTGTCTTTACAGACCATCAAAGTTTGCGCTACTTCTTGTCACAGAAGCAACTATCGGAAAAGCAGATGCGGTGGGCGAACATCGTGTCACAGTTTCACTTCCAGATTGTCCATGTTCAAGGACATAAGAATGTGGTGGTAGATGCTTTGTCTCGGAAGCCGTTGGTTCTTGCTATTTCCGCGATACATCATAGAAGCTTCGAGGATATGGTCGACAGTATGCCACAGATACAGATTTTGCTGACGTTTTCACACGGATACGGGATGGGGAGACAGTAGCGGGATATTCCATTCGAGATGGCTCTGATACCACTGTAACAGACTTGGACACTCCAAGTCAAGAATCGACCACGACAGCACCAAATAACCAATTCAAAACAATTCACAGTTCACAATAGATTTACACTGGCCCGGCGGAGTTATGTGCCTAGAGATATTGGCCCCAAAGACTGGCGCCCCTTTCGGTATTTCTTTTGTATTAATATGAGTTCAAAGTACAAGAGTGGTTGGGTCTCACTCTCAGACTCTGCGTCCAGATGCTCTGCAGAGTGGGAGCCCAAACCACTTATTTATTTGTTTACAAGGGATGCCAAAAGCAGAGCCCCAAAAGCTTAAAGTCAAAAGCCTAAAAATAAAAGCAAAAGCTCTTTCTCTCACAAGCTCTCTTGAGCTTCCAAAATAAAGCAAAAGGATCTTTTCTCTCTTTCAATTAGCATAGAAAAAGCATGTCAAAAAGCTGCCCGTAAACAGCCCGCAAATTCCGCTACAAAATCAGAGATCTACCGTACAGTGCTACGTCATCATGTCTGCGCATTTTCCGGGATCTTCCCGTGTTGCCTTTAGGGTTACGGCAGGATTAGGGTTAGGGTTAGGGTTAGGGTAAGGGTTAGGGTTTCTAGCAAAAATTAGGGCTTGGCAAAAATTAGGGTTTCTGCAGTCGAGCAGCCACGTCATCACTTTATGACAGTCATGCCACCATCTTTGAAATCTTTGGGTTGGTTTGGCGCATATCCCGGGTATAGATAATAAGGGTATCCATATGGGATCCAACCATTGTAGCCTGGTGGCGGCGGTGGTGGAGGTGGGGGCAATGGCGGTGGCAAAGGCGGTTGCACTGGATCAGGGTCAGATGGTTGCACCATATTCCTGAAGACTCCCCCCATAGGAACAGACGATTGAGAGGGTTGCCGGTTGGAAGCTCTAGTACTTTCTGGTGCCGGAGGAGCAGGTACCACCTGGGGCATCAGAGGGGGTAACATGTAGTTCAAAAATTGTTGAAAACTTTGCAGCATCGGAAGATTCTGCTGAGGATGCCGCGAAAGAATGTCGTGGAGTTCGCTGAGCAAAAACTCCAAATATTCTGCTAAATCCATGAATTCCAAGTCTTGGGTTCTTTATGGCTTATGCCCTGTAAGACATGAGCGGTGAAGACAGGAGCGCGCCCAATGCGCGATGAAGTAAGAGTGGGAGTGGCTAATAAGTCCGGGTTGGAGGGAGAAGATACCTTAGATAAAAATTCCAATAGCTCTGTCTGCTCTTTTGTAAAACCGGTATGCTTTCAGAAAAGCACACGCCTGATGCTCTGATACCACTGTCACAAGACGGAACCACGTGCCAATAGAAAAGAACAGACTGAATAACTTTAAGCACTTCAAATAACAATTGAAAGAGAGAGAGACAACACGTGACACGGAGTGGCGGAATTCCACCCCAGAGAGTATTGGCCCCAAACCTTGGCGCCCCTTTCGGTATTTCTTTATATTGCATCAACACAGTACAAGCTGGTACTCCAGACTCTGCACCCTCTCCAAGAAGCATGCCAGAGAATGAGCCCTAGCCTCATATTTGAAGTCCCTTGGCCTGAAAAGAAGTTACAGTAAAAAGCCTTTAAAACTCAAAAGCTTCTGGTCCAAAAGCAAAGCCAAAAAGCTACCAACACAATTTACGAAAATCCGTACAGCCCGCCACGTCATTAGCCAGCACAAAACGCGGAAATCCGTACAGCTTGCCATGTCATCGCAATTTTCGAAAATGTGCCATGTCATCAGCTTTTGCATGTGTGTGTGGGTCCTGCTTTATTTTAATCCCTTTATGTCACTGGGGCCCCATCGGACGGGATCCCCATAAGTTGGTAGGACTTCGTCTTCTTCTGCTACTTGTTCTTCTTAGGGTTTAGGCCTCTCGGCCGCCATATGTAAGTTGGCCCCATTCTTTAGGCTTTGATACGTCAGCAGTTTGTGACAGCTTCTTTCCTCAAAAGAAGAGTGGACCACCATGTTCGTGCATTTCTCTTCAAAAACGATGTTGCTCTCCAGATCTTGGAGTGCTGTAAGTAGTGTCCTTTAAATTTCACTGACTATCCACCCTCTTTAAATTCCTTTGTCTTTTTTGTTCTTGTCTTTGAGGAAATCATATTGGTTGGCTCTGTAAAAGTGTTTCTTCTTTGCATAAAACATGTGATCGTCGCAGTCCGAACTGTCAGAGGATGACTCCTCCGTAGAACTGTCAGAAACTGGTCGGAATTTTTCATCTTCTTTGCCTTTTTCTTGTTCTCTCCAAAACTTTGTTTCTTGCTTCGCTTCTTGCCCTTTCTGTCCTCCTTACTCGAGTCGGAAGAGGAAGAGCTAGAAGAACTGTCTGAAGAAGAGGAAGAAGAACTGGGTAGTCCTTCCAGAAGCACATGCTTCTTGCTTCTTTTATTTTCATGCAGTTGCAAAAGAAGTGACGGCCCAAGTAACCAAGGTAGTCTGTCCCCTTGTTGCGCTTCTTCAATTACTTCTTCGATGATTTCTTCAATGGCTTCTTCGTGTCTAGATCGTGAAGTTCTTCTTCAATGACCATCCTCGAAGTAGGAGGTTTCTTGATTGCCGGTTTGATTGGTGTCTCAATGGCTTTCTTCCACTAAGTATGCACTTCATCCATCGAGTACTGGGTCAAAAAATTTGCATACTCGGGATCCTTGGCAAACTAAAGCATCGGCTTTGCACACTCGTCAACCTGCTGTTGACGTTGCATCTCCATGAGGGCCAAATTCACTTGAATTCGCTTGGTAGAGGAGCCAGTAGGGGGACGGGTAACTTGGGGAGCTTGAATCTCTCTCCTCCGAGCTTGAATCTCTCTCTACCCTAGCTCATTTTAATCGCCTTTTCACAAGCTTTCAGGAGAAATAATTTGGGATTGGTCGGGTTTGAGAACCGGTAGTCGCGGCGCGATTTCCGAAATCCAGTGTATCAAAAATTGGCATGAATAAGAACACCAACCAGGGCCAAAAGAGGTAAAATGCACCCACGGAGGCTTGAGCCCATGCACTGGCCAATGGAATGGCGTAACTTCAAATCAGCTAGCCGTTTGGGCTTTCTCTTTTTCGTGCCTTTTTTGGTCATCAAGCATAATATAAAAGGGCCTTATTTGTCCTGTTTCTGGGGGCCGTACCACAACTGGTCCCTCTACCCTACTACCTCTCGTCTCAAGGGTGGCAGATGGAGTCGTCTGATTCTCTTCGGAATCCGTAGGTGCCACGAGAAGAAGGATCGGATTTCCCAATAGAAGAGAAACCGATCGTGCTTTGATACCACTGTAACAAACTTGGGCACCCCAAGTCTCGGTTCTGTCACAACACGAGATTCACTTAAAACACTTCACAATTATTGAATCGACACGACCCGACGTAGTTCCGTGCCAAGAGAGATTGGCCCCAAAGACTGGCACCCATTTTGATATTTCTTTTTTGTATTAATCTTTGAGCAAAGTACAACTTCCGAAGGTCCTCAACTCTGAGACTCTGCGTCAATATGCTCTGAGAACCGAGGCCCCAAGGGCTCCTTATAAACTTACAAAGGATGCCAAAAGCAGAGCCCCAAAAGCAGGTAAACTCAAAAGCATTACCCCAAAAGCACCTGCCCTCACAAAAAAACAGCCAACGCAAATTGCGGAAATCCGTACGGCCTGCCACGTCAGCATGTCAACGCGGTTTACGATCGTCCGTACAGCTCTCAGCGTGATTCGCGGCCGTCTGTACAGTGCCACAGCATCAGCTCGCTAATCATCTTTGTGTCCTCTTGGGCCCTCGGCAAGGGTACCATAAGTTGGTACACCTTGCAAGCTTTAAAATCCTTTAAAAATAGGCCTTTCGGATAGGTTTTTAAAAAATGGTAAATCTTTATCTGTCCTTTTATTCAAGAGTTGGCTCTCCTTCTGTCTGGTGGTAATGCCACGTCATCGCTTTGTGACAATCTTGAAAATCTCTATAGACATGATCACAATAAGGATTAGTTAATCTGGCATCAGTGAGGTCCAGGATGGATCTAGATGCGATTACTAAATACGTTGCTGGCAGTCATGGTCTGAGATTTGGGATGAAATTTTAGGTGATTGATTTGATCTGTCATGTGATGTGATGTGACTGTCGTCTTTGTACAGGTACTCGATGTGTCTTGTCTAGTGCATCGGTACTTGGAGTCAGTGTCTACTACATTAGTGTCTACTAAATTAGTTTATGGCCTCTGTCTGTTTTGCAGGCGTAATCGAGGGCGAAAACCATTCTTTCAAGAGGGGGGTATGTCACAAACTGATTACGTGGCATACCAACTAATGGAAAAATGTCGAGGGGACACCTAATAAGTTGTCCCAACTTATGGATAATTGCCGAGAGGCCCAAAGGGACACTAGCATTACAAAAATGCGAACGAACTGGTGACGTGGCTGGCTGTACGGACGTTCGCGAATTACGCTGCTGACGTGGCATCCGTACGGATTTCCGCAAATTGCGTTGGTGAATTTGGGCACTAGCTTATGGCACCAGATGCTTTTGGAACATAAGCTTTTCATGTAAACTACTTTTCCCAGGCTAAGGACCATTAAATAAGACCCAAGGCTCTCCCTCTGGCTCATTCAAAGCTGACGAGCCGGTGAGCAGAGGAGTGTCACGATTGTGACTATGTTGCAGTAGTACACACACTCCTAGTTGCAGATACACAAAGTGCCATGCCAAGGAGATCCCCTACGCTTATGGTCACGACCCTTCGCGCAAGAGACGTGCCTCTTCACCAAAAGCCACACTCGTTTGACAACTGGTCACACCCCTTCGCTCTACGAGTGTGACTCTTCGCCCAATGGTTGTAGCTCTTCGCCGAAAGGATATGTCTTTACGTCTAAAGTCGTGTCTCTTCACCAGGAGACGTGTCTTTTCATTTGTCTCTTCATCTCCTATATAAGGAGCCCTTGTATCACACATTCAATCAATCAAACACAGAGTCTTCTAAGTCTTGTTTCTGAGTACAGCTCAAGTTTCTTAAGTCTTAATCATGAGTTTAAGTAATTAATGAAGGTTAGCAACTAGAATCCTTACAGAGGTATCACAGCAAATTTTTTTCCCCGGACCCGAAGGCTGTGAGCCTCTCACCCTCGCCGCTACACTCTACCCCCCCTCTCTCGGAGTTGCATGGAAGCAGAAGAAAGATGGTACATATGACCACATGAGGTAACTCTTACCTGTTCTAATTAATTCTATGAACATCATAGGAAAATAAAGAGGGCAGACAACAGTGTATGAGTGTGTGTATCCGGAGAGTTGCGCATTGCGTGTACCCGGAGGCTCGTGTGCACAGTAAGTACTTGGAGCATTGTGCCCCTTCGCCGCACCTCTTCCCAAGCGGTAGAGCAGCACTCACCAAGCGTCTGAAGAATTTCCCAAGCGGCAGCAACGTTTGACATTTTCTCGCGCTGGTTGAGTTTTTACGCTGGCAACGCTGATGTTTTCTTTTAACGCTGGCTGACCTTTATAAGCCTTATTAGTTAATTATAAGTGACCAGCCCGCCCCAAACTTGGGTGACCGGCCAAAGAACACAAATTTTTTAAACCTATGTGAACTCACTCACTTGACCATATAAATCCCCAAATAAACTAACTTAAAAAAAAACAAAGAGAAAACCCACGAGATCAACATAAATTTACACATTCGTTTATTGTTGGCGTCACTCTCTCTTCCTCTCAGCAACGTTGGCCTTGGGTGCCTCTCCTGCGCGCGGTCCACTTCTCAGCCATGGACAACGATGATTTTCGTGTGCTGATGCCGTTTCTCTCGTACATAGACAAGATTTCGGGCACTGTTCTCATGGAAAATTCTCCTGCACCTGAAGTAATAATTATTCTGGAGCCAGAACCAATCCCAAAGCCAGAACCCGTTCAGAATAGAGTTTCCGCTCCCAGAATACCTGTCCCAGCACCTGCTCCTGCATCTGGTCGAGAGTTCCCTTTGAGGCGTAACCATGCCGAATTCTCAGGACGGAGGTGGTCAATCTGACGATGCCCTTACTCTCATTAAGGAGCAGATAGCCACACTTTCCACAAGCCTCGCATCACTACACGCTCCCTTGGATCAGATGCAGACGCAAAACACTTCTCGAAGTCGTCCTGCTGCTTCTCGGACTACACATGCAACATCTTCCACACCATCGTCTAAAGCTTCAGTGGACGAACCAAACGAGCCAGATCCAACTAAAGAGGTAGACAATCGCGACCTTCAATTACTTTATAAAATTTTAATGCTGCACAAAAGACGAAGCTTGATGTTAAACTGCCTAAACCTTGTAATGGTCGCCGCGATAAGCGCGTGCTGGACCAATGGCTATTCAAAATGGAGGTCTACTTGTCCAACACGGACTTAGTAGAGAGTAAAAAAGGATACAGCATTTCTTTAGTGGCAGCGACGAGTTGTTGATGGTAAACACACACCTTCTTGGGATAAATTCCAGCGTGCTATTCACAAGCGTACGAACCTGCCAATGCCGATTTTCATGCCCGGTCCTCTCTTCGCCGCGTGAGCCAAACAGGTTCCTTGGCCGCGTACATCACAAAGTTCCAAAAGCTAACTCTGGAGATAGAGACCCTTAGTCCCTCGGATAAACTTCACAGTTTTATCGACGGACTCGAACCCAACCCGAAGGACGATGTGCACAAATACAACCCTATCACCTTGGATGTTGCAATAGCCTATGTGGAGCGTCTTGGAGATAATCGGCGCCTTACACGGAATTTTCTCCCTGGTGACAGATCTTCAATAGTGCTCGCTTTTCACAGCGTGATCGCAGAGAAAGCTATAGCCGAAGTCAACAGCAACAATCTGTTAGCCCTCACGCACATTCCTATCACCTATGATAGACGCCGTATTATTTATTTGGTAGAGTCAGGTACCGAGCTTGTCGGTTTAATAGGAAAAGGGTAAGAGTGATCACCGATGAGAGGCGCACTCTAATAGGAACATTCAAGGGTTAGTTGGCTAAGTATGGGCGCCCAAGTGTGAATGGAGCGAGCTCATATAAAAGTCACTTAAACCTAAAAAATCATTTATTCTCTCATTTGTGCAATTGAAAAGTGCTCTTGCTCCATCTCCCTCTTCTTCTTCTTCATCTCCTTGTGTGTGTGTGTGTGTGCGCGCGCGCGTGAGAGAGAGAGTATGTGTGCGATCAAGCATTGCGACGACGGCACGGCGGCGGCGATGCGGTTGAGCGCGGCACGGCGGTAGCTCCTTCTTCGCGGCGAGGAATCCTCCACGAAGGCGAGCGTAGGGCGGTGAGTGACATACCCTTGCTCTCTTGAGCTTGCTAGTTTAGTCTAGTTGTGTGCTTGGAGCCATTTATGGCTCGCACACAATGTATCGGCAAGTCCCTTGCATTGACACGTGCGACAGACGCGCACATTCTTGGCGCCGCTGCTGAGGAATGCCCTGCATTAAGCTCGAGTAGCACCCTATGCTACTTTATGGTGCATTTGCAAATGTAGGAAAGGTAGAGGAGGAAGGTGTGTGTGTTGAAAAGGAGTTTGTTTTGCTGCTGTGTATTGTTTTGTTAATAAGGTATTGAAAGGTACTGTGTTTTTTCTGTTCATGGTGTTTTCTCTGCGATAAGGTGTTAGGATTAAGATAGTAGATCCATAATGTTAGTTCTGTGTAAAGTACAGTAAGTAGTTCTGTTAGCTAATGAGTTGTTGTAGTAGTATGTTAGTGTGTAACAGTAGCTCTATTAGTTGTAAATAGGTAGATTAAAGATGTATGTGCTCGCGGGCACAGCGCGGCCGCGGCGACCTTATCCACAAAAAAAAAAATTTAAAGAAAAACTTTAAAATTTTTAAAGAAGGCCCAGGCTCGGGCTCGGGCTCGGGCTCGGGCTCGGGCTCGGGCTCGGGCTCGGGCTCAGGCTCAGGCTCAGGCTCAGGCTCAGGCTCAGGCTCAGGCCTCAATCCCCCTTTAAAATTACGTATTTTAGCTTCACGTATAGGTAAAAATCAACCTTTTTGAGGACCAACGGAGCTTCGGGTAACCGAACGCTGTGCTGTAAAGTACACCACGACCCCTTGAGTGATACGCTCGTTTCGAGCTATCACACACTCTAATCCAAAAACCGATCATTAAAAAACATCAAAAAACAAGTGAAAACGAACGCCTAAAAAAATAAGCGATTAACCTTCGAGATTATTCGCCGACGCTTGTAGGGTGCCAAAGGCACATGCATCTGCGCTCTGGTCGTATGCTAGAGGCAGAGCAACTAGCGAGCATTTCGACTTACGCGAGTTCTCATTATTCCTCTACCTTATGCTCTAGGCCCTCAGCAGGAACCCAAGGTAGTACCACTCAGGACCAGTCACAAGATCCACTCGAATGACAGAATCTTGGACCTGCAAGTAGACATGGTTTTTAGACCAGTCATGCACCATTTTTGCTTCCCTCATGAAAGGACGTCCTAAGATCATCTCCGATGCCATAGTGTGCTTGGAGAAATCCGTAACAATGAAGGTAATTCTTACTTTATGTCCAAAGATCTTGATCTTGAGATCTTCTAACATCCCAATAGGTTTAACAATAGACACATTGGCCATTTTCACTACTATGATTGTGGTCGCAAGGTGAGGTCTTCCCATAGTTTTCCAGCAATTTTTAGTCACAATGCTAACCCCAGCGCCACCATCAAGGATTTCCTTCACAGTTAATCCCTTAGTAGTAATTGGTATGGTCGCATTGGATTCATCACCCTCAAACTATTGTCCCAACTTGTTAACAGGTATTTCTACCACAAGGTTCTCATCTAGGTTGGATTGTGGATCTAAGTGTTCCTCCTCTATTGGCATCTCCCCAACTCCATCCATCTGTGCAAATTGTGGTACTCCAAACTTTAGTTCTCCGTTGAGGAAGGCTCGAAGAGCTGAGACTAGCTCAGGGTCTTTATATAGTTTGGACATGATGGTGGTTCTAACTTCTGAAGACATGAAATCCATCAATTTGACAATATTTAACGGCACCTTTTGGACTTCAGTCCCTTGACGTAGGGAAGATGGGATCTCCATTTCTTCGATAGGATCAGGTAGTCCCTCTGTAAACATTCTTTCCATCAAGAAGTGAGTACGCCCACTTTCCCATGACTTTAAGTCACTTTCTTCTTGGATGACACTTTCTTCTTGGATGACACTAGGTATGGCTAAGGGTCTATGGACTTGGTGAGGTTGTTGTGGTGTAGGGAACACGGTGTCTGTAATCTGAATCTGCCTAGGTGCTGGTTCTAGATCCCTTTGGGTATCTTCTACCAAACTCCTTAATTGCTTGACTCGCTCGATCTCCTCTATAGGGTTTGGATAAGTGCTTATCTTCTTCTTGGATCCTGGCCATTATGGCTCATGAAGATCTTCCTTGTTGGTTTCTATCTTAGTGGTCGTTTTGGTCTCCATGGTTTCACCTGAATCAAAATCCTCTTCAGTGTTGTTCATATATACGGGGTCGTCACCAGTCCCTATGTTGGTCTTTAAACTGGGGTCTGACTTAGCTGCTTTTTGCGATCTCTTCCTTCGTGTTTTCTTCTTTTTCTGAGATTGGGCAATTCATGCCGTGTCTCTTTTCTCAAGAATATAATTTTTGTTTTGAAGCATCAATCGTGTGAGTACGTTTACTGGTACCACAGGTGTACTTTGTGATGGCTCCTCGGTAACCTCAATCAAGTTTAATAACGTGATCTTCAGTGCATTTGGATTATTTGGACATTGGGCAATCAAATGATCTCTGCCACATCGATTACACATGAGTATCGACATTGTAGACGTGCTCGCTTGATTGGTATGCATTAGTGTGGCGTTCCTTTGTAGCCTAATAGGACACTCGGCCACATGATGTGGACCTCCACACTCATAGCATTGAAGAGGTGGCCTCTTAGCAGTATAACTGATATTTTGGCCTCTTGCAACAAGAGCAGCTACTTGATAGACAGGTTTGACTTGTCCCCAATAGTCCTCCATGTAGTATTGTGGACTTTCTTCAAGCGCATCCATCCCATAGGCAATATTAGGGTCTATATCTTCCTCACAACCTTTCAAACAAGCAATAGATGACTCACAACCCACTTGATTCACTGAAGTGATTCTCGGATGTGGTGGTTGCGGTCCTAGCACTAGAGGTGGTAGAACAACATTTTGGGCCCTAAGGACCATGTGTTCTGACTTTTGTTAAGAGGTGGGGCCGGCATCAATGCAGGCACTCGAGGTGTGTCTGTCCATGCTAAGGTAGATCTATTGGCCATAGCGCGCTTGAATACTATGCAATCCTTAGCTTGATGACCATACCTCCCACGGACATTGCAGTTTCCATTGAATTTTATTCTAAAAGTAGAGCATTCACTGGTACTATGCGGTCCATAGCATATTGAGCACCATTGTTGCTCCCTTCTTGGATACATATGATTGTTTTGCGGAGCACGATTGTCTCTTAAGACTCTTTTGAATGGCCTTGGTGAGATCTGCTAAAGTAATCTCAGATATCTTTGACTCCTTAGCAATAGGCTTTAGGGTCATTGGTTGATGCCCACATACTTGCAAGCTAATAGATTTAGGCTCAGCAGACACTCTTTCTCCTTGAATCATTAAATTGTCCTCCAATTGGATCGCATTGGTGGTGACTGCTTCCCAAGTGGTGATAGTAGATACCTCTAATGACTAGGCCATTGTAGATATCCTCATGTCATAATCCCCTAATGAATTTATCAAGCAATTGATTATTATTGAAGTGCCCATTTGGATTACAACGAGAATTCAAATGCTTCAAGCGACTAATAAAGTCTCTCACCGACTCTCCTTCCTCTCGTTAGGCTTTTTGGAGCTGAGAGGCTACACCCCAAAGCACTCCCTCTCGTATGTATTCTTTTAAGAACAGTCTCCTAAGAGTAGGGTAATTTGTTTTTCTTCCACCCTTAGGGTTCTATACCAAACCCCAACCTTTCCACTTAAGGTTAGGCTTAAAGTATTACTCTTATGCAGGTCATTGTGTTCTCCTAGAGAATCGCATATTTGTTCAAACACTTCGATATGCTTTCTCACATCTCCGTCTCCACTAAATTTCTGTGTGAGCTTGGCTATTTGTATTGCCTTACTTCTACGTTCTCTATCAGCTGTGTTACGCATATTCTCAGCAATAGATCGACTGATAGCTTGAGCAAATGTTGCCAAGTCACCTAAGTGAGCAGGAACCGTGGGTGGAGGTGCTCCAGAGACTACATGTGGAGTAGGTATTGGCATTGGGCTTGGCGCGTAAGAAGCCCTTCGGCTCCACGTTTGGTACGGTGTTGTGTCATGTGGCGGTCCAAAGTTCATATGTGTGGCCCTAGGCATAGCAGATGTCGTATGTGACATGCTAATGCTAGCTGGTATGGTCCCATGGAAATAAGAGCTTGGGTGTTGTGGTTGTGGAGCATAGGTTGTTGAAACAATGGGAGCGGTAGGGGCTACATGAGTGCGAGGACCTATAGGTGTATACGATTGGTACACACTTGTAGGTTCTGTTGCAGGCATTGAGCTACTATATAGCGGTGCTTTACTAACAAATGAGATCCATGGCGTGTTTCTTGGCATGCCCATCATTGGGGTAGGCATGGTAGCTGTGGCGTCATCAAGGGAAAGATGAGCTAGACTTGGAAAAGTAAAGCTATCACTCGTAGACTCAGATTGCACTGAGACCCCTGGCGAAACAACATATGGGGGATCCATCGGACTTACCGAGGGAGTCTCCATTTGCGATAAGGTTGATTGTTTAGCCTTCCCTGTATCCAAGAATCTCATGAGACCGTTGAAGGCATGTGGATCCCCTTGTTCTCTCTCTCTAGCTCAATAACCCTATGGATGACCTCACAAACTCTTTGTTGTTGATCCTCCACACTACTAGCACCCGTTGTGGATTGTAAGACATCTAACCAGCCCATGTGATAGGTGTGACCTATGTATAGGTCGGTTACAGTTTCCGTTTGTAGTTCGTACTCCCAGTTAGGAACGCTCCATCTAAGCTTGAGGTGCTAGGGATATCCTTTGAACTAGATGCAATGTGGCTCTCTATGGATTGACCCTTAGTGGTTGCTAAGTCAGCAGCACTAGATTGCTCTCCTAGCAAGGATATTGACATAAGAACTTTCGCTTTTAACTCTCTTCGTTGCTCCGCCTTACGTAAGCTCTCAATTTCCTTTTCCCTAGCCGCAATGATATATCACTCAACCTCTTGCACTGTGGCAAGGCTTCTACCATCAGGTAATATAACATCGGAGGGAAATAGCTCTGAAGAGTCAGGGGGTGCAGTGAATGGAGTATTCACGTGCACACTCTTTAATACCATAGGGTCTACGTTGGTCATGAATGGCGAATTTACTTCCCCACCCCCCTCATTTACATCGTTAGCTCCATGTTCGGAGCGAGTGGCTCTACTAAAGGTTTCCTTCAAGTGGCTAAGCACGCTCGGCCCAGACCGTGGACCCATGGCATGCATGTTTTGGTTGAGCTATCGGGATTAGGCATCGGGAAACCCTCCATGACATCGTAGTCAGGGGAAGAGTCACTAGCCGCTATGTTTGGGTCTTGGTTTGTACTACTTTAAGTCCCCGTCGAGGACCCGGAACCTAAGGTAGGTGGATATTGAGAACTTGCGCAAGTCGAAATGCTCTCTAGTTGCTCGGCCTCTAACATACGACCAGAGCGCGGATACATGTGCCTTTGGCACCATACAAGCGTCGGCGAATAACTTCGAAGATTAACCGCTTACCTTTTCAGGCGTCCGTTTTCACTCGTTTTTTAATTTTTTTTAATGATCGATTTTTGAATTAGAGCGTGTGATAGCTCGAAACGAGTGTATCGCTCAGAGGATCGTGGTGTGCTTTATAGCACAGCATTCGGTTACCCGAAGCTCCGTTGGTCCTCAAAAAGGTCGATTTTTACATACACGTGAGGCTAAAATACGTAATTTTAAAGGGGGACTGAGGCTTGAACCTGAGCGTGGGCTTGTGCTTGGGTTTGGGGGATATTCCCGATCCCAGTCCTACCTTTAAATTTTTTTTATTTTTTTAATTTTTTGTGGGATAAAGTCGCCGCGGTCACGCTGTGCGCACGAGCACACACACACCTAATCTACCTACTTACAACTAATACAACTACTGTTACACTCTAACACACTACTACAGCAACTCATTAGCTAACAGATCTACTTACTGTACTTTACACAGAACTAACATTATGAATCTACTATCTTAATTCTAACACCTTATCGCATAGAAACACCTTATAAACAGAAAAAACACAGTACCTTTCAATACTTTATTAACAAAACAATACACAGCAGCAAAACAAACTCCTTCTCAATACACACACCTTCCTTCTCTAACTTTCCTACATTTCAAAATGCACCACAAAGTAGCATAGAGTGCTACTCGAGCTTAGTGTAAGGCATTTCCCCGGCAGCGACGCCAAAAATGTGTGCATCTGTCGCACGTGTCAATGCAAGGGACTTGCCGATACACTGTGTGCGAGCCACAATATGGCTCTAAACACACAACTATACTAACCTAGTAAGCTCAAGAGAGCAAGGGTGTGTCACTCACCGCCCTACGCTGGCCTTCGTGGAGGATTCCTCGCCGCGAAGAAGAAAGAGCCGCCGCTGCGCCGCACTCAACCGCTTCGTCGCCACCGTGCCGTTGTCGCAATGCTCGATCGCTCTCTCTCTCTCTCTCTCTCTCTCTCTCTCTCTCTCTCTCTCTCTCTCTCTCTCTCATACACACCCACAGAAGGAGATGAAGAAGAAGAAGATGGAGATGGAGCAAGAGCACTCTTCAATCGCACAAATGAAAGAATGAATGATTTTTAGGTTTAGGTGACTTTTATATGAGCTCGGCCCATTCACACTTGGACGCCCATACTTAGCCAACTAACCCTTGAGAGTGCGCCTCTCATCGGCGATCACTCTTACGCTTTTCCTATTGAACCGACAAGCCCGGTACCTGACTCTACCAAATAAATAATACGGTGTCTATCGTAGGTGATAGGAATGTGCGCGTCTGTCGCACGTGTCAATGCAAGGGACTTGCCGATACACTATGTGCGAGCCACAAATGACTCCAAGCACACAACTAGACTAATCTAGCAAACTCAAGAGAGCAAGGGTGTGTCACTCACCGCCCTATGCTCGCCTTCGTGAAAGATTCCTCGCCGCGAAGGAGCTACCACCATGTCGCGCTCAACCGCCTCGCCGTCGCCGTGCCGTCGTCGCAATGCTTGATCGCACTCTTTCTCTCTCTCTCTCTCTCTCTCTCTCTCTCTCTCTCTCTCTCTCTCTCACACACACACACACACACACACAAAGAGATGAAGAAGAAGAAGATGGAGATGGAGCAAGAGCACTCTTCAATTGCACAAATGAGAGAATGAATGATTTTTAAGTTTAGGTGACTTTTATATAAGCTCGCCCCATTCACACTTGGGCGCCCATGCTTAGCCAACTAACCCTTGAATGTTCCCGTTAGAGTGCGCCTTTCATCGGCGATCACTCTTACCCTTTTTCTATTGGACCGACATCTCCATCTCCATCTTCTTCATCTTCATCTCCTTGTGTGTGTGTGTGTGCGTGAGAGAGAGAGAGAGAGAGAGAGAGAGAGAGAGAGAGAGAGAGAGAGAGCGGTCGAGCATTGCGACGACAGCAGGTAGCTCCTTCTTCATCTTCATCTCCTTGTGTGTGTGTGTGTGTATGCGTGAGAGAGAGAGAGTGCGATCGAGCATTGCGACGACAGCAAGTAGCTCCTTCTTCTTCGCGGCAAGGAATCCTCCACGAAGGCGAGCGTAGGGCAGTGAGTGACACACCCTTACTCTCTTGAGCTTGCTAGATTAGTCTAGTTGTGTGCTTGGAGCCATTTATGGCTCGCACACAGTGTATCGGCAAGTCCCTTGCATTGACACGTGCGACAGACACGCACACAATCTCAGTTCAGACACCAAGCAACGAAGCCTTATTCAACTTCAAGGTTCTATTCTCAAGATCGACAATCTCAAAGCAGATCTTCTTCAAATGTTCTTGATCGTGGTAAAGGACGTGATTTTTCTCAAAATCGGCATTCCAATTCTCAGCAAGGCTCTTCGTCAAATGCATCTTCGACTTCAAAGAAGGAAGGATTATGTACAATTTGCGGTGGTGACCATAGATGGTATCAATGTCAATACATCTTGCACACAGGAGAGATTCCTGACAGCATGAGTGAGGGTCTGATCTACCTCATTTCCAAGGAGGGTGGCTCCTTGGATGAGATTCGATAGTGGCGCCCCATCACCATCCTCAACTCAGCCTACAAAATTCTTGCCAAGGCTCTGAGTTTGAGGATTCGGCCACTTCTACAGAGCCTTATACATCGGACTCAGACAGGTTTTGTCAAGGAGCGTAGTATCCTTGACAACATTTTTGCTTTTTGGGAGGCTTCTGCCCTAGCGCGGCTCCGTGGTGAGGACCTGGTGATTCTTTTTCTCGATTTTGAGAAGGCCTACGAGAGAGTTGACTGGGACTTTCTGGAGGGCACTCTACGCAGGATGGGTTTCTCAGATGCTTGGATCAAAGGGGTGAGCTTTGTACAAACAGGCACACAGTCAGGTACTTTTGTCAGGAGGTAGAGGTGATCGTTTCATACTCACACATTCGGATAGACAAGGCTGCCCTCTTGCCCCTTCCTCTTTCTGTTCTATGTTGAGGCGATGAGCAGGTTTTTGGTGTCACAACAGGTTGGTTTGCGTGGCTTAGCACTTCCTATTTGGGGAGATGAGCTACTGGACGCTAAGTTTGCAGGCGACTTAGCATTGTACTTGGATGGCCAAGAGGTTAACCTTCACACGTGTGAGCAGGATTTTGAGACCTTCTATTGTGCATCTGGCGCACTGATCAACTGGAGAAAGACAGTGGCTTTCTCGGTTTGTAGTGCTCCTATACCCGATTGGATGCCAGTTGAGGGTTTCAGGTGGATTCCCCCAGGGACAGCGGCTTCGTGCTAGGGTGCCTCAGGTTGGAGGCCCCTGGCGACCTTCAACCAAATGGATCTTCACAGAGATGCGCAGAGTTGGCTTGAGTAGGAGACTGGAGGACCGCGTTGCTGTGAGTTTGCTTCGATCTTGGGAGCATCTGCGGCGAGGCCTGGAGCAGCATCAGCCTACTTGCACGGAGGAGCGCCCGAGACAGCCCCCTGTTTGGAACCTCATGGTTAGCACTCAGAGAGGCCACTTGGTTGATAGTCGGCCTCATGTTTCCTAGGGTCCATGGCAAAGGGTCCAGCACGTTCTTTAGGTGACTAGTTACAGTTTTCAAGCTTGTCAGAGGAGCTTCAGGGATTTCAGCTACAAGGCAGAGGGGTGCAGAGCATGTGTCGGGACATCTCAGAGGCAGTACCAACTGAGTGGCTCACACCTATCGAGTCTGCAGCGCCAGATGGATGGGAGCCTTCACACGACTGGAGGTTCTCATCTCAGTTCGTGCTTGCTCAAAGACTGTTCCCTCCCTGTTTTTCGAGATACAGGGTGAGGGACGCTTACACCGAGTTGCAGTAGAGGCTCCGTAGGTGGCAGAGTGCTGTTTTCAGAGAATCCAAGTGGCGGGCATATGTGGGAGTACTTGTGTCATCGATCCTGACCCAGCAACTCTTGAGACTGGACAATGGAGACTGTGGGCTTGGGAGAGCTGTCCACTGGCACGAGTGCAGTGGGATCCTGGAGAGTGGCTTTGGAGGGATCCTTTCTCCTCTGCAGACCACCCAGGTGTCCCTTTCTTTCAGTACACTATTCGACTGGGATGTGACATACTGGCAGCACAGAAAGAGGCTCATCCTGCTGCAGCACCTCATTGGCGGGAGGAGGGTCTCACAGCTGAGTTCTTGGCAACTTTTTGGGAGAGGTTGTGGGACTCCAGATGGACGAGGCGAGTCACTTTGTTCCAGTGGCTCGTTGCACACAGAGCTACAGCAGTTGGGAGCTGGCTTGTACATAGTGGTCTCTCGGCCGTATGTGCAGCTCGTGACCATCTTGTGGAGAGTCAGCATCACTGTCTTTGGGACTTTCCTTTGGCACAGCAGGTGTGGCTTCGTGTTCTTCGACTGATGCCAACTCTTTCCACGGCTCGACAGTACACTTAGGGGGGCAGCTGCTTGGTCCACTCTCACGGGCCCGGCACTTCAGTTTGAGCTATCTTCCACCAACAGGATGATAGTGATGCAGGGGGGGCGTCCTACTCTCCAGCCTGCCACAGAGCTTACTCCACAGGAGTGGTGCAGTGAGAGAGAGGAGTGCTGGGAGCTCATCAGTGGCCTGACACTCTGGTTCATCTAGCGGGCCCGCTGCTTTCGCATCTTTGAGGCTCGCCCTGTACCACCAACAGAGACTATTCGCGATCTTTGGCTATAGCTGATCCACACTCTTAGAGGACGGTTCGAGAGACTCCAGGGCAGCTCCGACCGCTTACGGGAGCGCAAAGAGGACTTCTTTCGACTCTCGCGTCCTGGGCCTTTTTTCACCATGGTCCAGGGTGTAGTCAGATGGCACTACCGTCCACCTGTGTGGCTTTTCCCTCCTCCCATTTCTTAATTTAGCCTCATTATACAAATGCTGTTTTTTCATTGAAAGTCTCCCCATCATGGTTGTTGTAGCCCTCTCTTGAAGAGGTGGTTGTAGCCCTATGGGCAGTTTCATTAACTAATAGAAGGATTTGTTTCTTGGGAAAAAAAAGTCCGACGCGGAAACATCATCGAATGTTGAACAACCACATTCTGCTAAGGATAAAGGAAAATCAATGGTTAGCACAATTCGTGTCTCAGAGGATTCGACTATTCTTATGAAGCATGCTCAGTGTGGTTCTTCAATTTTGGAGCCTCTCGCAAAGCAGGTTTTGAGCCTTCTTGGAACTATCGATGGTCGCTCCATCAATATCTTGGTGGACAATGAATGCTCGAATAATTTCATCAGCTTTAGATAGTTCGACAGCTTGGCTTACCAACTCAGAAGACATCTCACTTATATGATGTGGAATTAGCAAATGGATCAATTTTGACTTGTGATCATCATACAGTTCAACAATTGCAAATCAACTGGATTTCAAAGTCATGCCTTTATCTTATTACGACATGATTCTTGGTCAAAATTGGTTCTTCCAATATGATCTAGCAATTAGCTTTCGAGGACATACTATTAATTTGTTCAAAGATGGAGGTGAACTGTTTTTACACCTGCTTTATCATACGGAACGAGTCATTCAAGCCTCACGTGTACATGTCAAATAACATGATACAATGAATTATGAAGCAAATATGATCTCTGATGTAGATCCAGAAATTATTATTGATGAAGAAGTTTTTCCAAGTGATACTTCGTTACTAGACAAAGATAAGGACATGGTTGCAGATTTTGAGTCTGAAGACGACTATGCTTTCTTTGATTCTTTGTTGGATGGTGATATGCCAATTGCAAGTCATGAAATGGCAATTTCTGAAGATAACTCTAAAGAATTTTGGGATTCGTTATTGAAAGATGATTACAGTCTCAAGCCAAAATCCTCTCCAGTGATTACTAAAGTTGAAGTTACCCCATCTAAAGAGTACCTTGAGAAGAATTCCTCTTCCCCAAATATTTCGCAGTTACTGGAAGATTTTGAACCAAAAATCTTACATCACATGAAGAAATTTGAAGATCAACCTCTTGTTGCAGTTAACCTGATTATGCCAAATTCCTCTAAAAAGTCTTTGAATAATGCAATGACATGGGATTTAGCAGTCAAAGCAAAAAGGTTTCGCAAGAAGCAAAGGTTCAAGACAAAGGTTTTCGATAACTCAAAAATTGAAAATTTTCGAAGATTCAATGCTTTTCTAGAGTTCCATCAACATCCAAAGTCATTGCTTTGACACAGGCTCTTATTTTAAATGGGAGGGAATCTCACGATTGTGACTATGTTGCAGTATTACATACACTCCTAGTTGCAAATACGCAAAGTACCATGCCAAGGAGAACCCCTACGCTTGGATGGTCATGACCCTTCGCTCAAGAGACGTGCCTCTTCACCAAAAGCCATACTCCTTCGACGACTGGTCACACCCCTTCGCTCTACGGGTGCTACTCTTCGCCCAATGGTTGCAACTCTTCACTGAAAGGATGTGTCTTTATGTCTAAAGTTATGTCTCTTCACCAGGAGACGTGTCTTTTCATTTGTGTCTCTTCGTCTCCTATATAAGGAGCCCTTGTATCACACATTCAATCAATCAAACACAAAGTCTTCTAAGTCTTGTTTTTTAGTACAGTTCAAGTTTCTTAAGTCTTAATCATGAGTTTAAGTAATTAATGAAGGTTCAACAACTTGAATCCTTACAAGGAGAGCCAGGGCAATTGTACTTGCTCAATTGTTAATACAAAAAGAAATACCGAAAGGGGCACCAGTCTTTGGGGCCAATCTCTCTTGGCACGGAACTACGTCAGGGCGTGTCAACTCAATTAAACTGTAATTGAATTTTGTGAAGTGTTTGAAGTAAATCTCTCTCCCCTGTCTAACACATTTCAGACTTGGGAGTGTCTAAGTTTGTTACAGAAAACCACAAAGTCTAGTGCTAAGTATTTGACTAATATAAAGTATCCACTATAAAAACATCCTAAGTAGCTCACAAAAGCCAAGGGACTGTGAAACCCACCTTGGCTATGCCTCCAAAATCATCCGCATCAAATTCTTGACTTTATACAAAAGGATGCAAATCTACTGCACATCCGTACAATGAGAGAGGCAAGAGGGACCCACTCGTCATCCACCACAAAAGCCAAGGGAAGGTACCAAGATGCACATCTCTCTAACCAATTCGACCTCCTTGAGGCCTCACTAAACTACTCTGCAAACTGTCTAATATTCATAAAGTAGTTGGCCTCAACCATCAGCTGCTCATGTATAGTATCATAAACAATCTCTCTCATCCCAAAGGTACCCTCGTGTAAAACTTGTACTCTAAATCTAATCATGGGTGCTCGAGCAAGGGAAATTTGACGTCCTGTAGTGGGATTGGCAGCACATGCTAGCTGAAAGAACAGACTTTAACAGACATTCAAAATTTCAAAACAACCGAACTAGAAGAAAGAGAATCCACACGAGACACGGAGTGGCGGAGTTCCACTCCTAGACTGCAAAGGCGCCCTTTACATATTTCTTTATATTGCTTCGACTAGGTACAACTCTGTGGCTCTCCTCTGCATCTCCCGCGGGTAGCATACCAGAGAGAGAGAGAGAGCCCACAACATGTATTTAAAGGCCCTTGGCCTGTACAAAAGCAATTACATGAAAGGCAGTAAGTCTAAAAGCTTCTGGTCCAAAAGGAAGCGCCCAAAGGGCTGTCCGTACGTTGTTGCCATATCATCAACTGTCAACACAATTTGCGGATTTCCGTACAGCAAGCCACATCATCGGCTTTACACAATTTGTATGGTGGATGTGTGTGTGTGTGTGTGTGTGTGTGTGTGTGTGTGTGTGTGTGTGTGTGTGTGTGTGTGTGTGTGAGAGAGAGAGAGAGAGAGAGAGAGAGAGAGAGAGAGAGAGAGAGAGAGAGAGAGAGATCTGCTTTATTTTAAGTTGGGCCCGTCGGCTAGAGTTTTGTAAGTTGGTGGGGGGTTCGAGTTTTCAATCTTAACCCATTATAAAATAGGGCCACTCGATAAGAACCTGCAGGTTAGTAAGAATCTCTTCTTCTTCTACTTTTGCTAGGGTTTAGGCCCCTTGGCCGGAATTTGCAAGCTGGCCAAGGTTAGGATCTGGGAGTCCTAACCCTCTAGGTCTTCAGTGGTTTGACACGTCAAAAATTTGTGACACGTCCTCTTGACAACTGCAAGAAAAACATGTCAACACAAAGTGGCCCACTCCTCAAAAGTATGTGCTCACTGGCCAGCAGCTCAAGATTTCACCCTCACTAGATGGCTATGCACACACCACAAATTGACCCAAGAAATCCCCTTTATTGGTCATTTCCCTTGAGCAGCGTAGATATTTACTCACGAGATTGGGCCTTTGTGTGCTCACTGGCCAGCAGCTGGAGACTGTCACCTTCACTAGATGGCTTTCTGAAGGAGTACGAGCGGAAGTGCGACGCGAGAGAGAGTGCGAGAAGAAGAGCACGACGATATGGTGAACTCGCTCTACTATAATGTGTAGAGCATAGTGAGTTCTTATTAGGTTTTTACAAAAGAATATGTGTACATACCTGGCGGCCCGCCCACTTACCTGGGCGACCACATTGGGCTTTATACCCCAACAACCTCCCACTTAAAGTCCAATGTGGTACTTTAAGTGTGAGAGAAGCTACTATACAAGCTAATATACAAGAGATGTAGAGAAGTGATGTACTACCCTACACCTAACTGCTTGCGAAAATGCGCAAAGCTCTCTGAGGGAAGTCCTTTTGTAAGTAGATCGGCAGGATTTTCTGTGGTGTGAACTTTGACAAGCTGAAGTTGCTTATCCTCGAGCATTTCCCTGATAAAATGATACTTCACATCCACATGCTTTGTCTTTGAGTGATAAACTGGATTGCGAGCCAATTGTATAGCACTTTGACTATCACAATATAACACAGGCATCTCTTCTTTGATTCCCAAATCTGTTACTAGTCAATTAAGCCAAATTGATTCTTTGCATGCCTCTGATGCTGCAACATATTCAGCCTCTGTAGTAGACTGAGTAACGCAATCTTGTAATCTAGAACGCCATGATACTGCTCCACCAGCCAATGTAAAGACATACCCTGACGTAGACCTTCGGTTGTCTAAGTCACCTGCATAATCTGAGTCTGTAAAACCTTTACACTTAGCTCCTGACTCCCATAGCATATACGCATACTCTTTGTAGCTTTCAGGTATCTCAATATTCCTTTCACTGCCTCCCAATGTTTCTTGCCTGGGTTTGACATGTATCGACTTACTACTCCCACTGCAAATACAATGTCTGGGCGAGTAGCAATCATTGCATACATCAAACTACCCACTGTAGACGCATATGGAATCTTATCCATTTCAGCCTGTTCTTCCTCAGACACAGGACAATCTTGTTTGTTAAGTTTCACATATGGTGGCAATGGAACACTCAGTGCCTTTCCCTTCTCCATATTGAAACGTTGCAAAACCTTGTCAATATACTCTGTTTGAGATAACCAAATCAACTTCTTTGATCTGTCTCTCTCAATGCGCATACCAAGTATATGACTTGCCTCACCCATGTCTTTCATGTCAAACGATTTTGCCATCTTTGACTTCAAAGCTGAAATTTCTTCCAAGTGCTTGCCAGCAATCAACATGTCATCCACATACAAAATAAGGATCAGCCAACTGCCATCCTTAGCCTTCTTTGTATATAGACAGTGATCGAACTCACTACGTTTGTAGCCTTGAGAAAGCATAAACTTGTGGAATTTATGGTACCATGCCCTCGGTGATTGTTTTAAGCCATAAAGACTCTTTAACAACTGGCATACCCAATCTTCCTTGCCTTTCTCAACAAACCCTTCTGGTTGCTGCATGTAAATTTCCACATCTAAATCACCATGCAAGAACGCTGTCTTGACATCCATTTGGTGCAACACCAAATCTAATATGGCAACCAATGCAAGAAAGCATCTCAATGTAGTCATCTTGACCACCGGAGAGAAGACTTCATCAAAAGTCAATGCCTTGTTCTTGCTTAAAGCCCTTGGCAACAAGCCTTGCTTTGTACTTTGGCTGACTATCATGAGCGGTGATCTTATACCTGTAAACCCATTTACAAGGTAGAGCCTTTTTGCCCTGTGGTAATTTAACTAGCTTCCATGTCTTGTTTTTATGCAGAGCTGTCATCTCTGACTGCATGGCCAATTGCCAATTCCCGGAGTCCTTCATTTGCACTGCTTCCTTGTAACATGAAGGCTCATTGCAATCAGTCAACATGACATAGTTCATAGATGGAACAAACCTATCAAGAGGTCGCGTGACACGTCCAGATCTACGCACAATAGGTGGCTCAGGCTCAGCCACAACCTGTGGTTCCACTCTATCCTGTCCTTGCTCCTCTTGAGCCCTGACATTTTGTCTTGCACGTGCAGGTCCATCTTCTTGGAAGACAACTCTTCTAATCTCCTCAACCCTCTCTGGTTTAGAATGATATTTGGATTCATTAAAGTGAACATCATTGCTGCGGACAACCTTTCTGGATTCGGGATCCCAAAGTCTGTACCCCATCTCACCAGAATTACCATAGCCTAGAAAGATGCACTTTCTACTCTTTGGCTCAAGTTTGTTCCTAAATTCCTTTGGAACGTGAGTATATGCCTCACAGCCAAAGACTCTGAGATGCTTGTATGAGGGCATTTTGCCTGACCATACCATCTCTGGCACTGAATCCTTCTGCAAAACCTTGCTAGGAGATCTATTTACAAGATGAACAGCTGTTGATACAGCTTCAGCCCAAAACCCATTTGGCAGCTGTGCATTAGACAACATACTTCTGACCTTCTCTTGTATGGTCCTATTCATCCTCTCAGCAACACCATTTTGAGGAGGATTGTAAGGAGCAGTAAGTTCATGTTTTATACCTTTTGACTCACAAAAGTCCTGAAAGGCCTTTGAAACATACTCTCCACCATTGTCAGTGCGTAAGCATTTAAGCTTCTTGCCACTCTGATTCTCCACAAGTGTCACAAACGTTTTGAAAACACTAAACGCTTCATCCTTGTGCTTGAGAAAGTAAACCCATACTTTCCTCGAGTAATCATCTATAAATGTCATAAAGTAAGAAGCTCCCCCTAGAGATAGGTTAGGCATAGGTCCACACAAATCACTATGAACAAGTGCCAACTGTGTATCTCTTCTACTGCTTCTATGCTTATGTGGCTGCTGTGTTTGCTTACCATACAGACAATGTTCACAGAATTCAAAATCATTAAATGAAAAGCCAGGCAAATAACCAGAACGAGACAAGATTTCCATTCCCTTCTTGGACATATGTCCTAACCGGCTATGCCACAAAGAAACGTTCGGCTGCTCGGTTACATTGATTACATTTTTAGAGACATTTGATACATAAATCATGTAAAGTCCTCCAGACTTTACTCCATGTGCTACTGTCATAGAACCCTTGGATATCTTCCACATGTTTTGTCCAAAAGTGGTGACGTAGCCAACATCATCAAGTAAACCTGTGCTGATCAAGCTCTTTGTAATTGCGGGAACATGTCTCACATTCTTCAGCGTGAAAGAAGAGCCATTCTGAAACTTCAATTGAACATCTCCAACACCTAAGATCTCACATGTCTGCCCATTGCCTAGCCGAACATGATCTTTAGTGGTCACATAAGAGGTAAACCACTCCTTGTTTGGAGACACATGAAGTGATGCCCTGAGTCTATAATCCAGTCACTCAGTGCATTTCCATCAGATGCTGTAAGAAGAGTTGAGTCCATTGTATTCTTCAAGAAGTAGATGTCTCTTGACACTAGACTGTCATCCTCTGCAACAATGTTTGTCACATTTATTTCTTGAATCTTCACTGAGGACTTGTTCTTCTCACCATGGTCTTCAGCTTTCTCTTTGCCTTTTTCTGCTTTCCATTCTCTGCGGTCTCTTTTCATGTGACCCTTCTTGCCACAATGGTAGCATTCTATGTCACTCTTGCCTTTAGCACTGCAGGACTTGCTACGAAACTGATTCCTCTTTCCACCTTTGTACTTTTCTTTGGTCCTTCCCCTGACAACTAAGGCTGTTCCTTTGCCTTTGTCCATTGTCTTTCTATTGGTTTCTTCAGTAAGCAGACTTCCTTCTACACCTGCTATGTTCAAACCATCTAGAGGTGCAGAATTACTCAAAGCTGTGCGAAAAGTGTCCCAACTTTCCGGCAATGTGATCAACAGGAACATAGCTCTAACAGGTTCATCAAACTTGACACCTTGAGCTGACAACTGACTATAGATTGTGTTGAATTCATTCAGATGATTGGACATAGGTGTCCCTTCTTTCATCTTCAAGTCAACAAGCTTCTTAAGCCAGTATACCTGTGAAGCTGCACTCTGCTTCTCATAAAGATCACTCAGCTTTAACCATGCTTGATAAGCCGACATCTCGTCTGCTACATTGAAGTAAACGCTTTCTGCCAAAGTCAGCATAATGGTAGAAAGTGCCAATTCATCCATTTCGCTCCATTCATCTTCGTCCATATCTTCTGGTTTTATCCCCTTGAGCTTTATAGGTTTTATCTGCTTCTTTTGTACCAACACGTGCCAAATCTGCTTCTTCCACAATGGGAAATTGGTTCCATCCAGCTTCTTGATATTGTAAAGAGCAGTGTCCTGTGATCTAGCCATAGCTACGCTTCACAGTAGTTTACTTTTCTGGGAAAAAATTCGGTAGAGTTTCCCCTGTAAACTGACCTCTGAACCAATATCAACTTGTCAAATGAACCAAGAAAGCTTCAGATTCTGCAAAAAATTTGGCAGAGTCTCCTTTGTAAAATGGCTTTGGTGTACTAAAAACAGACCAAAAAACAACTCAAAAAACACCGTCTCTCTGACACTGTAAGCTACAGGTAAACCTGTCCTGCACCTGTACTGTCTCTCATTGTCCTGTCATGTCCTGTAAGCATAGACTGCGACAATGCCTCAACGGCAGTAAAGCAAAGATGCAATCCCAACTGTCTAACTCACAGTCAATACATCCTAGCTGCCTATCTAAGGGTGCTCGAGGGATCACTCCAAGACCTGTATCACCGAAAGGATCTCAACATTCGAGAATCCCCCAGCTCAATAAAACCTCACTCGACCCTCAACAAAGGCTGCAGTAAATCTGACAGTACATAGACTTCCCACAAAGTCATACATCCACAAATTTCCCACTATATGTTGTAACCGCTGCGGCGGTTGTTTGCTACGCGACTCACAGCCAGCAAACCCTCAACAGACATACATCATCTCTGACAATACATCCCATGTGGAAGTACCTGCAATGTCAAGATGAAATCTGGAATATCAAGCAGCAAACACAAGCTACCTGATGAACTAGTGGATGTCGCCTATAGTCTGTGTGTAGATGCGCCCGTGTCGTATGTGACACGCCTCCAAGAACTGTGAGCCGTCCTTCGATGTGTAGACAGCCACAAATCAACACTCTGGGAGTGTCGATATCCTCAGCACCTGCAGTCGTAGGCCGAAAACCCCAAATTTGCAGAGTCGGATATGCACCCGTCGAGACCACGTAGCCGAAAATGGCCTGCGCAGACCTTTGTCGAAGCCGAACGGTGGCCGAGATGACCTCAGAATGAAATTCTGACAGCACCAAGGCCTTCGGGCGCTCCCACGAGATTTGTGGCCGTGTCTTCACCTGTCGAATTTCACTCCAATCTGAGCTGGTGACTCTAGCCTCTTGCAGTGCTGCCTCGAGCCTCGATCTGAGCTCTGATACCAGTTGAAGGAGTACGAGCGGAAGTGCGACGCGAGAGAGAATGCGAGAAGAAGAGCACGACGATATGGTAAACTCGCTCTACTGTAATGTGTAGAGCATAGTGAGTTTATTTAGTTTTTTACAAAAGAATATGTGTACATACCTGGCGGCCCGCCCACTTACCTGGGCGACCACATTGGGCTTTATACCCCAACACTTTCCACACACCATAAATTGATCCGAGAATTCTCCTTTATTGAGTCATTTCCCTTAAACAGCGTAGATAATTACTCACTAGATCCTTCCTATTAACATGGTCCACTAGTAGACAACCATCTGAATAAGCTGGTTCCAGCATGAAACTTATTACTCAAGCTCATGAACCAAAGAGAGCCAAAAGTTGATAACAAACCCACCCACCAAGGTTTCCACGGTACTAAGGCAATTCGCTTGAGCAGCTTAGATTTTCCTTGGTGAATCCTTTCTCTTAAAAGTGTCCTCTATAGATGATTACCTAAAAAGCTGGTTCAACATACTCAAGTTCCATAAACCAAAGAGAGCCACAAGTAGATAACAAAGTCTACCATGATGTGCTACGCAATTAAACATTAAAACCTTAAGAACCTTCACAAGACGGGCTTTGACGAACTTTCCCCTTGAGAGATATATGCTCCGTAAAAGTCTGCATTTATTTCAACTAGCCTTGCCCATTCAAGTCATTGATAACAAAGCCTACCTGACTGCCATCTTTTTCTCGCAAAGAGGGCTATGTGCATTAAACACTATTATTTGGAAATGGTGAAGATGTGCAAAAGTAAAACCATTCCAACTAAGCTATGCATACCTCGTAATAAAGATGCTTCATCCTTTCACTGATGAGTTTGCTCTCATCCTTAAGGGCCTCGCTGACAGCAGGATGGAGCCATTTTTGTGAATTACCAAGCCAAGATTTCACATACGGGTGACCTGCAAGCACATTACACCACCAAGTGGGACCAGCTTAGGCTCCCAATAAGGGGCCGCCAAGTCAGCGACACTAACATCATACTCATCACTCATGTACAAGTGCTCTGAAGATCCCCATTGGGCATCAATTTGCACAGACTGGATGAGCTCGCCAAGTCGAGTCCACCCAATGGGTTTCCAATGGCTTCCCTCAAGTTTAGGCCCAACAAAAGGAGGCGGGTTGAGGTTGTGCTCTGCATGCACATCCTTTTTGTCTAGCTCTTCAATAAAGAAGCTTGAATGAGGACTCTGCTGATGAACAACTATCCCATCGTCAGGTTGCTTGCCCTTGGGCTGGAGCATTGCTGACTCTGGGAGAAGAACATCTTCAGTAGACTTCAGAGTGAGCTCCGCATCGAGGGATCCTTCAAAACATCCACCTCTGTGATCAAGCTTTCCCCCCGGATAAACTCGTAAGCACACAAGAGGCCATCGACCCAGAGCTCGCTGCCCTCCGTGGCTCCATGTGTCGAGTGATTGGGCTTCTGGGCTTTCATGGAGGTGCTTTCCGACCGTGGAAATTCGTCACTATGCTTGCTTTCAGCAGGGGGTGAGAGTGTTGCTCGCGTTGCGAGGCTCCATCTCCTGCTGCGATCGAAGTTTCCAGGTGCGCTGGACAGCTGTTCGAGTCCTGGCCTCCGACCGTTAAGCGCCC